>NC_053016.2:24108011-24335511 GCF_016746245.2 Drosophila santomea | reverse complement strand
CCCGACAGTTTTACTAAAACTATGAAAACCTGTAGTAAACTAATAGACATTAAAACATACTCACAATTCAAGGAATTCATTCTCAAAACGCATAAAATTATTAAGCCCTGGTATAGAAAAACTCTTTAGTTCAAAGAACTTTAGTATTACCCTGATGTCCAAAAACTTATCCAAAACACCTAAAACGAATGTGAAATCTGTTACATCGGTAAAACTGAACATAGAAACACCAAATTAATCCTTAAAACAACCCCAGAAAAAGAAAATTTATAAAAGTAATTATAGTAACGATAATTCCAGGCCTTCTCCGGAGCATGATGTTCATGTTATGCCTCCTATCGACAATTAACACACAACACCTAGAAGTAAGCCCTATCCAGGCCAAAAATGGCTACCTAATCTTTAAAACCGGATTTATCAAGATTTACCAATAAGCCTATCATCACTTATGAAGAACCTATCAAACAAAATCAAACTTTTAAAAACTTACCACAAATTGAGTATCTAGTAGAAAAACTGAACAGAGAAATTAACGGTATAAGAATTGTAAAACGTAGTATCTTGTCTTGTTAACTTTATGGGAACAATTTACATATACTTAAATGGTACTTTAGATCAAGCAGATAAAGAAGAATTACAACAACAAATAGCCGACATTTCTAAAAATAATGCACAAATAGGCGAACTCCACCACGTAGTAGAAGTCATTAATCAAGGAACCGAATTGACTAATCATTTAAATAATAACTTTGAAGCTTTTAATAATTTTCAACCTACAACAATTCACTAAATACATAGATGACATATACCTTTGTTTGCAACTTACACGCATAGGTATCTTTAATCCAAAACTTTGAAATTAAATGAATTCACTTTAATTCTGAAAAACTTCTTAATATTAAAACTTCTGCTTGGCTTAAATTTGATACAAGGGAAATTTTGTTAATATCCAACATTCCAAGAGAAATAATCAAAACACCAGTTTTCGTAATAATACCATACCCAGACGAAAAAAGTAACATACTAACCGAAACAATACATGACAAATATTTTGTACACAATAATCAAACTTACACGGCAAGTTCTCAAAGCTTGGTTATAAATAAATGTTTAACCGGTATACTAAACTAGGTCCTAAACGACGTCCCCCTAAACATTCGGTCACTTGGCAAGACAAGTGAAATAAAAAAAACTTCCGCCCACGAATCGTCTCAGGATTACTCCTATATTTAGGGAGCTCCTCTCTCCACGGGAGAATAGATGTTTATAACTTAATTCTCTTAAACTTGCTCTTTAGCTATCCCAATTTGCCTATATAAATTCAAACATATCTCCATGAGTCAGTTCAGTACTAAGTAATTCAATTTCGAAGTCCATTATCCAACCTAGTGATAATCCAAATGCTCTAGTTCTTTCTTTATTGGGACTAACAATAAAGAAAGAATTAGAGCCTTTGGATTATTACTTTAAACGTTTAATTATACATTAAAAAACCAAATGTGTTCTTTTTTTTATTAAACCCTCGGTCTGAATTCGTTAATATATATCGGAATATATATCAGAATATAATAGCCCACTTGTCTTGGTACCCAAGAAATCACTGCCTAATTCGTCGGAAAAGCGATGGAGTTGTTGACTATCGCCAAATCAACAAGAAACTGCTAGCAAAAAATTGCCCTTTTCAAGAATAGAAGATGAGCAACAGGTCAATTAGGACGTGCAAAATATTTCTCGTGTCTAGACCTGATTTGAGAATTTCATCAAATCGAATTAGACAAAAGGTCAAGAAATAAACTATCTCAACTTTTGAAGGTGCGTGAGGCTACACGCGACTACCATTTGGTTTAAAAATAGCACCCAAATCCTTCGAAGGAATGACCCTTGCATTCACAGGCTTACAATTTTCGAAATTATTTCTTTATATGGATGATTTAACGGTCATCGGTGGTTCTGCAAAGCATATGCTTACGAATTTTACCGAAAAATTACGTCTTCAAATTACGGAGACACCAAATCTGAGACTACATCCAGAAAAATTAACTTTTTTTATGAAACAGGGGACTTGTTTATGTCACAAATGTACTGATAGAGATATATTACCAGAGGACTCTAAATATGATGTAATCAACAATTACCCCCAAATCAGCAAAGGCAGACGAAGCTAGACGATTCGTTGTATTCTGGAACTATTACAGAAGATTCTTTAAAAGTTTCTCAAAAAAAAACACCACTTAACGAGGCTTTGCAAAAAAAATTTTTTCATTCGAATGGACAAGTAAATGCAAAAAAGCATTCGAATATCTTAAAATGGAATAAATAAAACCAACATAT
Organism: Drosophila santomea; assembly: GCF_016746245.2. NCBI lineage: Eukaryota > Metazoa > Arthropoda > Insecta > Diptera > Drosophilidae > Drosophila > Drosophila santomea. The sequence goes on along the minus strand of NC_053016.2, from coordinate 24,333,180 downwards.
CTTTAGTACCCAGGTGTAATAAACAAGCATGTGGTCATATCACAAGGTTATAACGGTCAAAAGCTACCGTTGCATACGCTTTATGAACCTTTACAAAGCTCGAAAGGTATAAGTCCAAAAATTCATTAATTCCATAAATCATTTATACCATATTTATATTGTAGGCATTTCTTAGATTAAAGTGACCAAAGGCCGCTAACATACCTATTTTTAATGAGAAACCCAAGTTTCAAACTCACAAGAATGCGGTTAGACTTGGAAGAATATGGATTTACAGAAGAATACCTCAAGTGGAAGGATAACCATGTAGTCGATGCTTTGTCTGGAACTACAATCAATTAACCCAAAAATATAAACAAAAATATATCAATAGTCACCACAAGATATTACAGCAGACAGGATGTCTGCACAGGAAACATAAATGAAAAAATAGATTTGCCCAAGCAATCTATACCAGCGTCAAAGCCCAACGTGGGCAATAAAATACTAAAAATATTGAGAAAGGCGCTACTCTATATAAAATTTAAAGAAAAATAAGCTATGCTGTGTATTTTACATATTGATCCCATACAAGGACACACAGGTCAAGTTGCAAAGATTATTATTGGAAATATATGTCGAAATACAGAAGTACATAAAAAAATGTCAAACATACAAAAGAACAAAGGTAACTAAGCATACCAAGACTCCAATAACAATTTCCGAGGCACCCGAACATAGTAGTAGTAAATACAATTGCTTCACTACCCAAATCAAACAAGAGAGAACGCTATAGACGAGTTCCGCGAAGAAGAAATTTCAACACTGACAGTTTTTGGCGGTTGCTGGGCGTTAGAGTGAGCGAGACAAAAAGTATTTTGCAAATCGAGCAATATTTACTGGACTTACAAAAATGTGAAAAAATTTCAGAACATTTTTCAAAAGTGTGGGCGTGGGAGATTTGTGCGGTTTGTGGGCGTTAGAGTGGCCTTTGCCAAAAATTGGGCGTGGCAGTTTTAAGTGTACATGCTTAATCTCAAATTTCTAGCTTTTATAGTTCCTGAGATCTCGACGTTCATACGGACATACAAACGGACGGACTGACGGACATGGCCAGATCGACGCCGATATTGATCCTGATCAAGAATATATATACTTTATATGGTCGGAAACGCATCCTTCTGCCTGTTACATACTTTTCAACGAATCTAGTATACCCTTTTAGTCTACGAGTACCGGGTGGTATAAGAATGCCAATAAAAATGCAGTGACCAATTATTTAGGTGCCATACCGATACCAAATAAAAGTTCGAATACAGTAGCTAAAGCAATATTTGAATCCTATATTCATTACGGACATATCATAATATCTGACTTGTGCAAATATTTAGAAATTAAAAAAAAATATTAACTGCACAGTTGGAATAGTTAAAAAAAAGTTATATGACTTTAAATGAATATATACGATCTTATATATCGGATAATAAAGCTGATTGGGCTTCAATATTTTGTATACTGCTTCAACACGACCCCATCTATGTGATATTAATATTGTCCATATGAATTAGTTTTTGAAAGAACAAACAATTTACCAAAACAATTTAATAGTGTAAGTAACATAGAAGTAATCTAAAAAATTGACGATTACGCTAAGGAGAGTAAAAATAGACTAGAAGTGGTCTACAAAAGGGTTAAAATTAAAAATAAACAGCTTTGTGATAGAAAAAAAATTTTAATATATCAGTAAATGATGTAGGTCATAAATAAGAACTTAAATATACGGGACCCTATAAGGTAGAAATCATAGAAAATGAAGATAACATATTACCTTACTAAGTTCTTTTTCAAAAGGAGGGAGTACCCACTGTACCGATACGACAGAAACCTTTAATAAATAATTGAATAAAAACACATTGTAGCACACTGTTGCACAGTCAAATGCCATAAGAACCCCCTTTTAAAGGCCAGCATTGTCAGTGCTCTCACGCCGTCCAAGTTTTGACCAATACACCATGCGTGCCTATAGCACGCCTCCTCCTAGTGTTTAACAACGGCGACACGTTTATGATATTCTGTATGAATATTCAAACCTATCAAACCTAACCTAAATTGACTTGCATTATAAATGGAAACTAAAAGCAACATCGATACGTCTGCAATGGGATTGTAGTAACAAATTCTCTACAATACTCTACTGTCCGACTTGAATGCTCGTTTCTGAAAAGAACCGACCGACTTATTCACCTTTCCACAACTGTCGCTCTATAAACTTTGTTTCGACTTCTTCGCTGCAACTGCTTTCCGGCCAACTGCACTCCTGATCCATTCGATGGTTTTCTAGCACACTGCCACCACCATTATTGTTTACACTGGGTCATCCTGGTCATCATTGTCTGTCCCAGACGATAAATTTTCATTGTTCTGCGCATACTTCCATAGCTTCATGTTATCAGCACTCGTATGCGTTTTTTTGGGGCCTTCTCCTTGGACAGCTTAACGAACTTCATATCTGCAATTGCGTTTCGCTTCTATTACTTCATATGGAATATTTATTTCTTCCTAGAAAAGCGCTTGCTAACTTTTTCCCAGCAGCAAACTGAGTACGTTTTACTGCTACCAGATTAACTTTTTTGTATACAAATTCTCCTTTACGTTTCTTGTCGTACTGTTTTTTATAAATATTTTGAGCCTTTAGTATTTGGTCCCTAGCCGATTGTCGCAATATCTGCCTCTCTTTGTCTTTGCCGTTGTATAGAATGTATGATCTTCTGGTTTGCATAATGTCCGACTCCATGAGCTTCGCTTATAATCTCATTTTCCATTATTTTAGGTACAACAAGCTAATCATTTCTTTTGACAAACTTGAACAAAACTCCTCCCTTTAGTTTAAAATCTTTGTAGGGTCGTTCTTCCAATAGCGTGCGTATGGCTTGAATATATTCATCTTTTTGTTGGACAGCATTCAACCGACAAGATATCTCAGGCGATATTTTTTATAAAATGATTTGACTACGTGGCCTAACAAATTTAATCTGGTTGGTCGTTGCGGTGGGCTTTATGGTCGCCTTTGGCTGCGTACTCCAAAAGGTTATCTTGCAAGGGGATTTGGATGTGTGGCTAGCTTTTCCTTGTATTTTTCTTTTTTTCTGATATTGTCTCAATGACAAATTTTAATTGTAGGTCTCTGTGTATTTTGTCGTTCCGAAGATACCATGGAGCTTCAGTAATGATTCTCAGACTGTACTCGCTGTACAATGTCGATGCTGCTTCTCGATGCATTGCCCCATAGTTCGGAGTTGTATAAAAGGACTTTGTACTCTAAGCGAACGTTTATAAGCCAGTGTAGATCCCTTGCTTTAAGTTTTAGTTGCGTCGTCTTGGCCTTTTGGCCGCTTGTCCAGATGAATACCTAGGTATGTTACGTCATCGGCTTGTGGGATTCGCGGGCAGCTTTGCTTGTTTAGGGTAAATGCAAACAGGTTAGCATTTTTGTTCGTTTACTCGTATGCGCCAATCTGCAAGCCAATGCTCTACACATGAAAAGTGGCGTGCAAGTTGCATCGTAGCTTTTACTGGGTATCTGGATCGACTCAGTATTGCGGCGAATGTGGATGTGGTTAGCTGGTGGTCTGTTGGGATGTCTGCCGTGTACAGGGTATATAGAATTGGGCCCAAAACACTCCAGCTTCTATGGTACAACCGCTTGAAGTGCCTAAGCTGCATCTGACCGCGACCACTCGTTGGTATAGGAAAGAATTAAGAAGCTAATGTACGTTTTGAGGTAGCAGTTTGATTATTATTTTAAACATAAGTCCATCCAACCATACCCTATCGAAAGCTTGTGCAACGTCTAAGAATAAAGCTGTGCAATATTCTCCATGTTTAAAATCAGTGCGAATGTCTGTTGTGATGCTGTTAACCTGCTCAATAGCTCCATGTTATGCCCGAAAACCAAATTGATGCGAGTGTATTGTGTGTTTTGAGGTGGGGACTGATACGTAGAAGCAGCGTTTTTTCAAATAACTGGGACAAACAGCTAAGTAAACTTATTGGCCTGTATGATGATGGCTGTGTTTTGTCTTTCCCAGGCTTAGGGATCATAATCATGATTGATTTCTTCCACTTTTCAATTTTAGTGATTGCGTTAAAGAGCAAGCAGATTTGTAGAACTGCTCGATGATAATTTTCGGGGTAATTAAGTCGAACCCAGGTGATTTTTCAGTCTTCAGTTGCTCTTAAATGACTTTCGTTATTTCGCTTGGCCGAAATTCTATGGGATCTTGTGGTTCCAAGTCAGATGCAGCTAAGGGTGGGTGAGTGAATGAGTTAATGGATGGATTGGGTGGGAAAACTTTTTTGAGGTGATCAGCGAAAGCTCTTGCTCTGTCCGTGTCAGTGCGAAACCAGTTTCCGGTAGAGTTGCGGAGGGGTACAAAAGTTTCTGTTAGTGCCTGTAGGTTCCTGTGGGTTTTCCATAATGAGTTTTCAGTGCTGGTGGGCGTGAGATTCTCAATATACCGTAGTTGTGCGTCCGCTTCTTCGTTTTTAAGCGCTTTGGTAAGTCTGCGAGAACCTGATTTTAGTGTAGGCTTTGCGCCAGGTGATCTGTGCTCCTGCCACTCCCTTCGAAGTCGTCGTTTTTCAAGCATTAGCAGTTCAGTATTTCGACTTGTCATGTTAAACTTTATATTGCGTGCGTGGGTGACTTGTGGACGCTTTTGCTGCAGCGACTAGTGCTGATTCCAGGTCATCAGTAAGCTGATCAATGTCTTGCTCGTTTTCCAAGGAGATAGTAAGGTCGTATGGGAACAAACATATTTTTTGTACCTCTCCCAGTAGGTCCTGTTGCTTGTAAGCCTATACGGCCTCTCGTTGTGTTGCAGATGGGGCAATAAATAAAAGAATACCGGACAGTGATCAGACGAAAGTTCTGGAAGTGCCTCAGCTGTAATCATTGATTGGGATATCCTTTTGGTGATGGCAAAGTCAATCAGATCTGGAGCTCCTTAAGATCTGCTGGCCAGTATGTAGGCGCTCCCGGGGAATCATAATTAAGCTTGCTCTGCGGTTTAATGATTGCGTTGTACTGATGTTTTCCTTTAGGGGTCGCTACCCGAGATCCCCAGTACATGTGCATTGCATTCCACTCGCCAGCTGTAAAAAACTTTTCACCAAGCGAGTCCAAAAGTGTTGAGAATTTGTCCTCAGAGATTGTAAAGCGTGGTGGGCAATAGACAGCTGCTAGAGTGAGAGCACCGTTTTAGCATTCGAGGCTTATAGCGGTAGATGGTAGGCAATCTTCTTGCCAATTACTAAAAAAATTGTGCTTTATTTTCGATCGTATTAGTATGCCAGTACCACCATGGGCTTTGCCATCCGGGTGATTTATAAAGTAGAATTTATATCCTGGTATTTGAAAATTATACTTTTCAGTAAGGTGAGTCTCTAAGGGTCGCATAACATCAATCTTTCTGTAGGTTAAGAACCGAGCAAGCTCTAGCTTGCGCCGCGAAACGCCATTAGCGTTCCAGGTAGCTATTAGAAGAAACGAGGAAACGAATAAGGATGTTTTGGTTCCTCATAGGCTTTTGCATAGTAGTCTTTCATGCTTTGCTGCATCGAGAGCACAATCGCTTCAACGCCAATTAAGGAGTGTCTGCTCTTGGTGCACGGTTCCCTGATTTCAGCGCACTTGCAAATGACAAATTTGGCACTGTACGGTGGCTGGCGGACTAAGGGATGTTAGTCGGTTCCACTACTTTGTGAATTATTTGTGTGGTTCGATATCGTGATTCGATATGGAGCTGAAGACACTCGTTTGTTTAAACGAGTCTTAAGTTCCTTGTAAACAATGCATCCTCGCCAGTTGGCGGTGTGTTTTTCGCCACAGTTGCTGCATAGTTTTATTGAACTGTCGTCTTTGTTCTCAGAAATGTTTGCGGTACTGTGAGCATCGCCGCACTCGGATTTTAGGGCGTATACTTTTGTGTGGCCATATTCTTGGCAGTTGGTGCACTGCACAGGTTGCCTGCGCTTATGTGGCTCTTCGACAGGTATTCTTCGGTGTAGTATGTACAGTGTTTATGTAGTTTATGTACGGATGTGCTTCATTTTTGTTGTGCTTATGATTCGATGGCTCCAGTTCGACTTTAAAGAGTGGCTGCGGCTCTTTGGTTCTGTTAAGGATGTTGATCACCGTTTTGGCGTTGAAGTTATTCTCCTTTAATGCCGCGATAATTTCGGATGTGGTCACTGATGCCTCTTTCCCTTTAATAATAACCTGCAGTCCTTTGGCACTTTTCAGCTGGTGAGTGTAGTAATTCTTCCCAGCTTCGTCCAGGTACTTGGTCACTGATCGATGGCTAGCCTCATCCTGAGTCTGCACATTCGTTTCTTGTATGTAGCCCTTAGTTATACCTCTTAACATGGAACTTGTTTTCTTCGATAATTGCAGCTAGTTTGTTAACCAGCGCACTTGAGGTTTTCTCACGTTTGTATATTGGTGGCGGCTTAAAATTCTTCGGCTCTTGCTCATTGATTGGATGCACTTCGCAGTCATCCAGTAGTGCAAACATATTCGGTGCAATTACTGTAGATATCGAAGTGTGCCATGTACAAAATCCATTCTGCCACCTCTCGAGAAACGTCTTTCTTCTTAATGGTTTGTGTAAGCGCTACACAACCAACTTGACCGGAACACCAAGTAAATAATGGCAAAATTTCTTCATAGCTAGATAAGCAGGCTTTTCTTTCCAAAATGTTACCATTTCTTCCTGATTCACTTGGGCTCGTCTCTTTGTTCCAATAAAATATGGGGTGCAATTGATCTTCAATATTCTGTAGCAATGTGGCACCAAACCAGTCCTTTGAAACTTCTGTGTGCAGCTCCGTTGACGCACCTCTACAATAAATCCTTAAAACAGGGTCTTCACACAATGCACTCTTCAGATTCGGCATATTCTTCAGACTCCAATTTAAAAGTGGCATCCTTTTTTAATAGATTGGTTAAGGGTCGCTCAATGATGGCTTAGTCTTCCCAAAGAATCTCGTTAGACCCAAAAAGGATTGAGCAGCTTTCACATTCTTAGGTACTGCAAACGGCCACTGTTTTTTCTTTGCCAGGCCGAACCTTTCCAACTTGTACTGTATGTTCCAAGAAGTGGATTTTGTTTACAAGGAAATTAAATTTCTTCCCCTTTATACGTATGCAGAACTTCGCTGATTCAAATAGCACCAACTTTAATTTCTCAATACATTCGTCATTCGTCTGACCATATATTATAATGTCATCTATGTAAAGTTTCAGAATGTCTCGTGATATAAACTCCTGAAATATGTGGTTAATGAATCTTATAAATGCCGCAGGAGAATTGCAGAATCCAAATGGCGTCTTAGCAAACTCATATAAGCCTTCTTTAGTGATGAAAGTATATTTTTGTTGATTCTTCTATTTGGACGTGAAAATAACTGTTCTCTAAGTCCAACGGCACAAACACCTTGGCGGCTTGTAGTTTCTCAAATATATCTTCTATGATCGGCACAGGGAAGCATTCCTTGAGCACCATGCTGTTTAATTGGCGATAGTCAATACAGATTCTGTAACGGTTTGATTTTCTCATCCAGCACAACTTTTAGCTGAACCGGTGACTCAGCAAGCAGCGAGGTTGGATGATATTCGTCTATCAGATTCCGTATCATAGGGCGAACTAGGGTGGAGCATTCACATTACTTTCAGTACAACCATAACCGTGAATACTTATCTGGTTAATGTCAGCTGACAAATGTCAGGACAAGCTGACAAAGTCAAACACTTAAACCCTGTTGCATCCAGTGTAGGTTGAAACTTTGCTAGAAAATCGTAACAAAGGTGATTGTAGGGGGCGTCGCGGATGAGAACGAAAGCTCTGTGCGCAGAGGCCATACAGTGGCCCCTCACATTAACATTCCGCTGCCCCTTGCAATCACCCGGGTTGCAAAATGGTCTTTGCTATGGCTGGTGGCACGCTCCGGACACGACCCATACGAAAACGGTACTCTTGGCCACCGGCAGTCCGTCCTGGATCTTCAGGAAGCCTGGCTGCATCACTCGCGGATACAGGTCCGCTCCCAGGACCACGGAGATCGTAGTGGGTAAGAATAAACGCTCGACGGCCAAGGCTATGTCCCGGAAGTGGGCCCGCACTGTCTCGCTCAGCTCCCGGATTCGAGTGCGATTTCGCACGTGTGGCTCGACCTTCAAAACCAGCTCGAACCGGACGCTGTTGTCCCGTTTGGAGCTCACGGGGGCCGAGCAAGCGACGCGTCGATGCAACTCGTAGGCGTACACGGCTTCTCTGCACTCAAGCGCAGAAATCGGCGACATTTCCATAACGGGTGGATCCCACTACAGACTTGGCAACGGTAGGAGTTAGTACCTCGAGTACATCTGCTTTCCAATGCGGTGGCGCTGCGCAGACGTGGATTCATCGCGCTTGATATGACTGGAGGAATAGGACGGAGAGAGAAGCGGAAATCAGTACTGGTAAAATTACGAATTGGACAGGCTATGTGACCTAAGCCAATGTGTTCTGGGATCACAGCGTCATTCTGGTGCTGGTCCAGCGAGTCCTCGAGGGCGCAGGTAACTCGCGTGGAGAAGTCGGACACCCTCCGGGGGTCTGCCGAATGAACTTTGCCCGTCGATACCCATCCAAAAATGGTTTCCTGGCCGGAAAGAGATCCACAAATGTTTATTTTGCAGTTGCCGAGGAGTACAGACGAAAGAATGTCTGCTCCTATCAAGACATCAATCTGGGATGTCCGGAAGATCCTTAAGATCTTGTGGGATTGGATACGATAGCAGATTTCCGGCCAGGTGCGGAAGAACATAGGCTGCGGTCTCAAACTGTATCCCAGGTCTGGAAGACGATCGAATCGAAAAATTACACACCTTAGTGACGTGACCAGTCACGGTCAGGTTTAGGCCGGACACTTGGGCCTGGATAGTCTTGAAAGGGAGTCTGATTAAGTCGAACAGACGTTCTGTAATGAAGGTTGCTTCGGACCCAGGGTCAATCAGAGCTCGCGCTTGGAAGTTGCCCCCCAGATGGCACACGTGAATGAGGGCAGTGCCTAGTAGAACGGCTTTTGACCCGGAAGCAAAGCATACTTGCACATCTGAGGGATCCTCTAAGGCGCCCGTGCCTTCTGGAATAGGTGCGGGCCGAGTCCAGGCTGTCGCAGACGAACATGGGCGGTCTCAAAGGGATTGCCGCGGTGCAGGAGGGTGTGATGCCGGCTGAGGCATGTGAAGCAGCTGTGGGCACTAGTGCAATCCCGTTGCTGGTGCCCTCGTGCGAAACAGTTCAGGAAGAGCTGCCTTCTCTTGATGTAGTCGGAGGGACCATTCACATCCATTTCGAGGAACCGTAGACATAAGCGAATAGGGTGGTTGTCCCTTTAACAGAGATCACACCCCTTGGGTGCGGAAGCCACCCTGGTCTCGTATGAGTTGAGCCTGCGCGGTGGGGCGCTTGCAGTTGCCGATCTCGGCGGAAATTGACCCGAAACGCTAGGCCGGACGTCGTCGACGGCTTTCAGAGTACGACGGCGCTCGGTCAGGAACGCATCCATCTCATTCCATCCATGCGGACACCATAAACACCAAGAGGCAATCCCAAGCCTCGACTGGAATGGAGAACGTGTTCAAGGCTGGCAAACAGCTTTGAATTGTGCTCTGTAAGTCTCTCAAGGCGGTCCCGGCCTCTTAGTGGACAGTTGGAAGGCTGTGTAAAACCTTCAAGTGGCTGTTACCAGCAAGCGTCTATTTTCATATCGATCCGTAAGGCCTCGCCACTAAACCCTTCATTCGTCACCGGTGCTTTCGACACAATCAAGAAAACCTTTCCACCGGCGTGAGAAGGGGATTTCAGATATATATCGCGGTGAAAAGGTCTCGGAATGTGGGCCACCGAAGATAATCACCAGCGAAAACTGCCACACCTGTAGTCGAAGGTTTTGGAACTCTGACGGAAGCCTAAGTGGACTGGACTGCCGCCTTTTCTATTATCTCCTGAAGATTGGCAACAAACCTCGAATAGACGGAATAACCGACCGAGTCAACCTTTATGAGGGACCGGGGGAGGTTTTGATGAATTCGGCGCTTTATGCCCTTTGAATGGTGGTGGCAGCCTTTGGCTTTTACTGAGACGGCCGCGGAGATGCGGATTGGGACCTGTCCAAGCGGATCGAAGCGATCATAAGCGGGTCAACTGGGTTATTTTAGAACGATGGAAAAAGCCAAAAAAAAAGGTTAAGAAAACGCTTGCCCGCAAATAACCTGACTCCAAAAACCAACGGGCAAAAATAATATACTCGCAGGCGGCGAACGACAACGACACGACCTGTGTGGCACACGAATAAGTGTACGCCGCGACTCCGGAGCGGATCCGAAACTGGCGAAAGTTGCGCGGGCGGATGGTGCCCTATGCGGAATGGACAACAGAATTGGAAACGGAAGTGTAGGCAAGAAGCTCCGAGATCTCGATGTCGTCGGAGATGAATATGTGAATACAAATATTATTATTTCGTTGCTCGTTCTGTTGGGTCAAAAAACCAAATTAGGTCCACGAAGGGTTGATCTTGTCCCGTAATTATTTAATAATTCAGAAAATAGTAATAGCAAAAATTCACTTATTCTCAAACTAAATAATTGCGAAGCCGGAATTAAAACCTTTGCTGTTTTGCCGTCGGCAAGTAGTGTGTGCGTAGGGACGGAAGATAGGGGGAGAACAGACAACAACAACACCGCGGCCTCTGCAGCGGTTAACTGGAAAAAAAACAATCGCGGTCCCGCCCTTATGGATTTGTAATAACGTTGTTGTTTTTGTCTCGCTTTTAGTTGTATTTATATTATTTCGTTATTAAATAATTGCATTTTTTTTTTAATTTTTATATAAATTAATTCCTAAATGAATAATTTATTATTATTAATTTTTTTATATAATTTTTTAAATATATTTATTCGTAATTTAATAATTAATTAGCGGAGGTTAATTCCTGGAAAAATGGCAGGTAATATACGTATACATGCATGCATATGTATGGGCACGGTAAAGCATCGAGAAGTGGACTGTATTTAATGTCTGTAAAAGACAGAAAAATTATTTGACGAAAAAATGGCACACACCAAGATGAGAAAAAAACAAGAGAGAACGCTATAGTCGAGTTCCCCGACTATCTGATACCCGTTACTCAGATAGTGAAAGTGCGAAGAAGGTCTTCAACACTGACAGTTTTTGGCGGTTTGTGGGCGTTAGAGTGGGCGTGGCAAAAAGTTTTTTGGCAGCAAATCGATAGAAATTTACAAGACTAATACAAAAATGAAAAAATATCTAAACATTTTTCAAAAGTGTGGGCGTGGCAGCTTTGGGCGGTTTGTGGGCGTTAGAGTGGGCGTGGCAAAAAGTGTTTTTGGCAAATCAATAGAAATTTATAAGACTAGTACAAAAATGAAAAAATATCTAAACATTTTTCAAAAGTGTGGGCGTGGCAGCTTCGGGCGGTTTGTGGGCGTTAGAGTGGCGTGGCAAAACGTTTTTTGGCAAATCGATAGAAATTTACAAGGCCAATACAAAAATGAAAAAATATCAAAACATTTTTCAAAAGTGTGGGCGTGGCAGTTTTGGGCAGTTTGTGGGCGTTAGAGTGGGCGTGGCAACATGAATCGACAAACTTGCGCTGCGTCTATGTCTCTGGAGTCTTTATGCCTAATCTAAACTTTCTAGCTTTTGTAGTTCCTGAGATCTCAGCGTTCATACGGACGGACAGACAGACAGACGGACGGACAGACGGACATGGTCATATCGACTCGACTATTGATCCTGATCAAGAATATATATACTTCATAAGGTCGGAAACGCTTCCTTCTGCCTGTTACATACTTTTCAACGAATCTAGTATACCCTTTTACTCTACGAGTAACGGGTATAAATATCGCAAACGCGGCGGACTGTTCGGCGAACAAGGAAATTCCCGCAGGCAGTGCACACAAGTTGGCCAAAATTAATTATGCCTTTTTTTCTCACCACACAATTTCACTGTTTACTTTGCAAATTCGCGGAGTTAGAATTGCGTTGACATATAATTGTGTACATATGTATGTATGTACATACGTGATGTATGGGATGAATATATATGTAACTATGTATAATGTATGATCATATGAACATATGTGGATATGTATAATGTATGAACATATGACCATATGAATGCTCGGAGCTCTGCTGATGACCGGCAGTGAGAAAATTTAAGAAGGCTCTTGGCGGAATAAATACCCGTTAACTGCTGGCAGAAGAATATCCTGGCTTTAAGGACCAATGTTTGCAGGGGGGCGTCGTGGGCATAAGTAAGATTTATTCGGGTGCATACATGAAACTAATTGTAGCTTAAAACTAGAGCGGCCCTCTTACCCGCTTTACATCGCTAAAGCGGGCTCGGGTGATCGGGTGAGCTTGGAGAGCGCGAGCTCGGATAAGAGCAAAAGCGTAAGTGCGGACAAGAGGGGCGAGCGCGGACGAGAGTGAAAGCTCTATGCGCAGAGGCCAAACAGTGGCCCCTCACATTAACACAAGGAAAGCATCATCTTCAATTTTTTCATCCGCTACCACGATGTAATTTTGAACAGTCTCCATATCGTCTATTTGAACAGCTTCAGTGAAAACTCCCAGCGGCACCGCGCCAGCCTTGCCCAGGCCACGCAACAAAGAACAACATGGACTTAGCAAAACATCTTTTAGCCTCATGTACACAGAGTGCTTCACAGCCGTAACATCAGCACCCGTGTCAACCAGGCACGCAACTTCAATACCATTTAGTATAAAGTTTTTCAGCCGTTTGGAATATTTTACCACTTGCACCCATTTCACTAACTGCGGGCAACTTGTTGATATATGACCCGCAGCCCCACACTTGAATCACTTTTTTCACATTACAGTCTTTCTTCATATGTTCAGGCGATCCACAATTGAAGCACCGACCCCTCCTTATATTGTCGCTATTATACTGTTGCTGGCCGCTGCTGTAAATTTGCATTTTTGTCTTGCTTTCATCTACTAATCTACAATTGTAGCAACGACCCGTCCTTTTATTGTCGTTATTATACTGTTGCTGGCCGCTGCTGTAAATTTGCTTTTTTGTCTGGCTCCGCTGCGCTTGGGAGAGCCTAGCTAATTAGAATAAGCTTCAGTGTAAAACCTATTTTCGCCGAATAAACATACGCCCGGTCGCGCCCGCGCAATTACGAAAAGTCTAGTGTTCGTTTTTTTTTTTCAAGTGTTCATATTTCAGCCGATTTGGAAAATTCTAGGACAGCAACCCCCATCACACCCAGCATTTTGGTCCTTCGAGCCGAATCACCTGGATTTTCAAGTTTGTCCACCAGCGAAGAAATTACAAGATAAGTACGAAATTTCCATTCCTTTTAATTGCCGGTCTGCAGCAAAAGGTTCGAAAATCCAATTTCGTTCAATTTGCTGTAAGATTTATTGTCAAATCTAACGGATTTCTCCGACAAAATGCAATTTAAGAAAAGTACTTATTCATTCCTACGGGCGCCGCCATATACTCTTTCGACCTCATTCGTGAAAGTCAAAGTCCAAATCTCCGAATATATTTAAATATTCATCCCAAAAAAGAATTAAAGTTCAAAAATTCCAAATGTGAAAAAGTGCCAAAATTCTGAACTCGTTTTACTGTGTCCAACGCAATCCAAATTCTTTTCGCAACACATTTTTGAATTAACTCCGCAGTCCACTTAATGCAATTTGCTATCAAAGAATACAATAACAAAACAAACAACAAATACCCTCTGCCCATTCCAAATAAAACATTAATTAAACATTTACCCGCCAGTTCCATATATTACATCAACATTTAATTTCGTTAGCACTAAGCGCAAAACAACCAGTTACGATAACATCGGATCAGGCAATAGCCGATCTATTTGCCAAGTTTTTTCAAACCACATATTCTACGTTACCTCATTCTGAACGGCCTTACACTTACGCGGTATCAAAGTCAAATTTTATATTCTGTCCGACTTTAAACGAAAGCTCACTGCTTTATGATCTTCAGCGAGTTAAGTCTGTCTATTCGCCAGGTCCTAACGGAATTCCTGGCTGTGTGCTTAGATTCTGTGCGGAAGCCTTGTGCAAGCCTCTACTAAAACTGTTTAACTTATCTTTGGAATCTACACAGTTCCCCCAAATATGGAAGGAGTCTTTTGTGATCCCTCTCCATAAAAAAGGTAGCAAATCGGATGCAACCAATTACAGAGGAATCTCCAAATTGTCTGCTATCCCTAAGCTTTTTGAAAACGTTATCACTCCTCATTTGCAGCACCTTTGTAGGTCAATTATATCACCATGTCATCATGGGTTCATGAAACGCAGATCAACAACTACTAACCTTCTGGAGCTAACCTCCTTCGTAGTACAGGGCTTCAAAAATAATATTCAAACAGATGTCATTTATACGGATTTTAGTAAAGCATTCAACTCTGTTAATCATTCACTTTTAATAAAAAAAAACTTGATTTATTAGGTTTCCCTGTTGATCTCCTAAATTGGATTCTAAGTTATCTGAATGGCAGGACGCAACGGTTCCTCTTTAAAAATTCTCTTTCTTGTATTCTCCGAGTCACATCCGGCGTCCCACAAGGGAGCCACCTAGGTCCGCTCCTTTTTACCTTATTTATTAACGACCTTCCCTTAATAATAAATCATTCGCGTGTACTAATGTACGCTGATGATGTAAAATTATGCTTGCAATATATGGACATTTCTCGCCATTTGGACTTACAGTCCGATCTAGATTGCTTTCAAACCTGGTGCCGTGATAACGTGTTAAACTTAAATGGCTCTAAGTGTAAAGTTATGACCTTTTATCATGCCAACCCAATGCACGCAACTTACACTTTAAGTGGGTGCTCTTTGGACAGAATAACACATGTTGATGATCTTGGTGTTCTTCTGGACCCTAAACTTAAATTTTCAGACCATATTTCGTCTATTGTCAATAAGGCCAGAAGTGTGCTTGGTTTTATAAAACGGTGGTCAAAGGAATTTGATGATCCTTACATGACCAAAACCTTATTTATTTCTCTAGTCCGTCCGATCCTCGAGTATGGATCGCCTGTTTGGAGTCAACAATATGAAGTTTACTCGGACCGCATCAAATCGGTTCAAAAGAACTTCTTACTTTTTGCCTTACGGCGCCTTAATTGGGATGCAAACCTTAGATTACCTCCTTATTCAAGTTGTGAGGAGTTAAAACTCCGCACAAATGCGAATAGTGATCGCGTAAGGAGGGCCTGCCGTTGCCAGTTACGCAACAAGGCAAAGCGTAGTAACGGCAGTGCGAAGCCCGGAGAAAGAGAGTTTGGAGACTCTGGGCTGGAGAGAGAGAGGATGGAGACTCCGGACTTGCTGAAAAGAGAGTTTGGAGAGTCAGCAGGCTCAGAGGCAAATAACGGGACAAATCGAACTTTGGACCGGGACAACGGTAAAATCATGGACTTTGGATCCGGAGACTGGAGACCAAAGGGAAAAACCGTTAGAGGAGGCCTATATAAACAGGCCGAGCGCTGGAAGCGGGACAGTCAAGGAAAGCCAGTGTACGAGTCAGTGTACGACCGTGATAGTCACCAAGGAGCAAGATCGCTACGTCAAGACATTCGGGACGAGAAGGTCTCCGAACTGAGACGCAGTGAGTGAGTAGCCAGGAGGCAAACAACAGGAGAGGCCAGACCTAAGCGGGCACCCGAGGAAGCGGCAGGGATTGTGGTGTAGACCCGGTGGACTGTGTAGGAGATCGCGTGCTTGAACCAGGCGATAGCCTGGTGTGTCCGTGCAATCCAAGCAGGCGTGGTACCGGCGCCGCCAGTCCGAACCAGACGTGCGGTTGACGCGTTGCTGTTCCACAGGCGTTTGCCTTGGGGATCACAGCCGTGAGCTTCCGTGAGTCTGCGTACGACAACAATTCTCAGCCCACGCTACAAGCGCCCACAACGAAGGTCCGCGCCACCCAGGACGACGAAAGCGGCAAGACAGTGAAACCAGGCCGCCGAGCAGGACATCCAGGTCCGAGCGCACCGGCAGAAGAGAAAAGGTAGGGTGGAACGTTCGTCTTTCACTGGGCGTCTTGCTACAGGGACTGCGGCGTATCCGGGCGATAGCGCGGTGCGACGGAAGGAAATGAACAAGCGTCTGGCGGGACCGGCCGGGACAGAGCAAGGGACAAGAGGTTGTGGCTAGCGAGGCGTATGCCTTTGAGAGCCCACCAATTGTTCACCCTAGTCTGGGAACGGTGACGCTTCCCTAAGCCCTCGACCTTCCTTCCCGCTCGTCAGCGGCAATACCAGGCGAAGGTCCGACGCTACGACGAGAGAGCAGAGGCATCCGGACAATTGAAGTACATTGTAAACTGAGCTCAAATAAAGACCCGAGAACGAAACTGCGAGTGTTATTACTGGTAACCGGGTGATCACGTTATTATATACATTTGGTGGGACGAACGCACAAACTCTACTGAGCTAGCCGCACGTATTCCGTAGCGAGCAGACAAACAAAATCAGTTCGTTACAAAGTAGATTAATGTTAATTAACTTACCCTCCTTAGCTAACCGTAGAACGATGCTTGGAACAGTCTTTATTTTTAACCTTATTCGTGGTGAAGTGGATAGTCCCGACTTGGTTAGTCGGCTAAACTTCACTGTTCCGAGCAGATTTACTAGAAATTACGTACCTCTAATTTTAAATCATTATAGATCTAATTATGAGTTGCATGATCCCTACAGAGTATTATGTTCTGACTATAATATCTCTAATTCTGACTCTCTGCCGTTTTTAAAGCGATCAATACTAACATACTTAACGAATTTTTAGATCTTACTACTATATACATATATTTCCTCGTCCTTTACTGTCTTTTATATCTCGTCTATCTTCCCGCGATTCGAGCTGTACGATACACGGCAGCGCCTCTCGGTCGGTTGGGCGGGAGGTATGGCCGTGGGACTCGCGCGTTTCACAAAAAAAAAACATATACTAAATCCACATACAATACATATATTACACCCACAAACATATATCACATATACATAACATATATAACATCCACATATATTACATATACATTACATATATTACATCCACATATATTACATATACATTACATATATTACATCCACATATATTACCGATTAAAAGCGTTTTTTTTTTATAACAAATAAATTTATCAATATTTATTTAATTATTTTTAAATTTTCATAAAAACTACAAGACAATAATTTTTTTATCCAAAAAAAATTATTCTTTGGAAAACCAAATTTTAAAAAATAAATAAATAATACGACCGCCAAATATAAGTCGTTCACCCGACAAATATTTTTTCCTGTATTGCTTGGATATTAATTCGTGTTTGTTTTTAGAAGTACTTACAGCGCGGAGACAAGATTCCAATTCCACCATTCCAATTTTCTCCGTTTCCAGTTGTAAACAAAAAAATAAAATTTTCTACGTTCTAATAAACATTTTTTTCACCGTGTTTCACATTCCAAGTGTTCCAATCGTAAATCGGGTGGACCTAATTACCATATATTACCGGTCATTTATACAGTTCGCTGTTCGCTCCAAGTCAGCTGTCCAATTAGTCCAAACTATGGCGTTTCCACTTCGTAAATTTTACACCACTTTCTCACCCGTCACATCCTATACAGTCTTTTTCCGCTGCTTTCTACCGTTCACGGCGGCAAGCTTAAATTTATGAGGTGCAGTCTAGGGAATCTGTCCACATTTGCAAAAGTGCCCCAAAACCGCTTCCTTTCCATTTCTCATTTCTTCGATTATGCCCATCGGGGAAGATAAGAAGAAATTGTCCGCTGACAAACCCAGATCTATTTTTTCACCACAAGGGCCCAAGAGTCCAAGAATTCCAAGCATTTCGGTGAAAACGCCGGCGCAGATTTTCGACGACTGTGCTACTCCATCCAAAGCCATAGTACAGCGCACAGCAAAAAATATGGCTGCTTCCGATCTAGCGTTAGCCAAATTCATTTCGGTTTCTGACCTCTTAAGCGAATTTAAGGCTCAGATTAACACTCCGGAATCCGCAGCTCCAACCGTCACGATGCTTAGCGTTTGTCCCGACCAGGTCTGAACCCTATGGGACAAGGTTGAAAAGGAATTCGACATCTGCTCAGAGTGCCTTGTGTCAGCAGGCGATGCGGCAGCAGGCAACATGCCTATTCTCAGGGCTAAATACAGTTATTGCTATTCAGTATATGAAAGGTGTGTTGCCCAGCTCGTTGATAAAATCGAGCAGGGCACGTCTCAGTCCATCCCAGCCGCGAACGCTTCCCCCAGGCCTACATTTCCTCTGGCTGTCGGTTGCCTCCATGCGATACAGATTCGCTGGCCGACTTTCCGGGATCTTTTCACAGCCATTTATATCAATAATCCACGGCTGACTCCGGTTAAAAAGTTATTCCATTTAAATGCCAAAACGCATGCGACGCGCATGCCATCGTTTCGATTTCGCCTCACACCAACGAGGGTTTCCGCTCTGCGTGGCAGAACGTAACAGAAAATAAACGATTGTTGGTAAACTGTCAATTGAAAATGCGTTTTAATGTGCAGTCGATACCACAGGAATCTGAGGCGGCCTTGAAGGTACTGCAAAGTACTGTTCAAGGTTGCTTGCCTGCCTTAGAAATATCAGGAATTAACATTGAGAACTGGGACTGCCTGCTGGTATATCTGTGTTCATCCAAGCTCCCGAAGATAACTCCCTCCTTATGGGAGCAGTCGCTCCATAAGAAAGCTGACATCCGACATGGGTTGAGCTGTACACCTTCCTCACAGAACGCTATCGAACCCTAGATGCCATCGATGATGTGAGACCGCCAGTACCAAGTCAGTCGCACTCCAAAGCGATGAATTCAAGTGGGCCCTCTAGAAAAATAAATTCCTACGAGACGAAAGTGGCTCCAAAATCCAAAAGTTGCGACTTGTGCAACAAGGAAAACCATCCTGTCCGTGTATGTCCGCGTTTCCTCCAAATGCCGGTTGACGACCGGTCAGCCTACATTAAAAGGAAGCAGTTATGCTTAAACTGCTTTGCAAAGGGACATCAGCATCGTTAGTGCAAAAGCACGAACAATTGTTTTACTTGCCGTGGCCGGCATCACACGTTGTTGCACCGAAACAACCCCTTTTCCAGCAATTCAAGCCCTTCAAATCGTGCAAGGCCAATTTCTGCTAGTCAAGCCAATTTCCTTCCTAATAAGCAAGCCGGTGTTCAAAATTATTTCTTCACGGGCTCAAGAGCTATCCTTCTTGGCACCGCCCTGATCGGCTCCGGATCAAAGGCAACAGTCATAACCGAGCGACTGTTCAATCTAATTAGATTGCCATTCCAGGTGGTTCAAGCCCAACTCTCAGGCTTAAACCAAACAGTAGCCGCTCAGTCCAAGAAGCTCTGCAGTTTCACCATCCGATGTCGGACTAGGCCCGCGTGGCAGTTGGAGACGACGGCCTATGTCCTCCCTCAACTAGCCGGAAATTTGCCTTCCTACACAATTCCGCAAAATTTCCTTCGGAATCTTCCCGATTTTCCACTGGCGAATCCAAAATCTATGAGAGCGCACAAATAGATGTCCTTGTCGGAGCCGACATTCTGCCTTCGGTGCTTCTGAGTGAAGCAAAAACCAACATCTGTGGCTCTCTCTTGGGCATGAGACGATTTTCGGCTGGGTACTAACTGGGCCAAAGTCATCCTCAGCACAAAGCAGAATTTCCTCCTTTTCGACGCAGATCTCCCATGCGTACGATAATTCACTGGACAAACTACTCACAAAATTTTTGGAGGTGGAGAATATACCAACAAAGTTGGTAAAAGAATACGATTCCATGTGCGAGAAGAGTTTTCTTCAAACGACCACGAGAAACGAGTGCGGCAAATATGTCGTTACTCTGCCTTTTCGCAACCCAGAACATATCGGTTCCGGGCTAGGGCATTCCAGGTCTTTCGCGTTGGCTCAGTTTTTAAGAAATGAGCAGCGTCTAAAAAGAGATAAGGCCTTAAAAGCGAGATACGATACGGCGATCCAGGAATATCTCGACTAAAAGCACATGCGACAAGTTCTTCCTACCCATGATTGCAACGCCTATTATATTCCACATCACGCCGTCTTAAAACCGGAGAGCTTAACTACTAAACTCCGTGTAGTATTCAATGCCTTCAGCCCTTCATCGAATGGTACCAGTTTAAAAGATATCCTTCATGCTGGCCCTGTCTTACAGTCCGACTTGACCATTCAAATTCTGAAGTAGCGCTATTTCCGATACGTGTTTGGCACCGATATCGAAAAAATGTATCGGCAGATCTGACTCCATTCCAATGAATACTTTTCCGAAACAATGGAGGGGATATCAGAGATTTTGAATTGAAAACAGTAACCTTTGGGGTCAATTGCGCGCCTTTCCTGGCCATCCGAGTACTGCAGCAGCTAGCAATATCATTCGAAATTTCATGTATGTGGCTGATGTTCTAGCCGGAGCGGACTCCACGGAAGAAGCTCAGCTCATGGTGCAAGAGCTCCGAGACGCTCTGATTTCCATTAAGGAAATGGACCTCCAACCAAAAGGAAGTTTTAGCGGCCATTCAGAGCTACCATCTATTAAATACTGATTTTCTCGATATCGATGCAGAAAGCACTGCCAAAACGAAAACATTCCAAATGAGCTTTTTCAGCGATGGCTTAATGTTTTCCAAAGTTATTCGGTTTTAGAGCAGATACGCATTCCACGCTGGCTCTCATTTCATCCAGATTTCAAGGTCGAGCATCTGACGCCAGGTCATTTCCTTGTGGGGAGACCCCTTATGTCCACGGTGGAACCCGAAGTAAATGGAGAAACGAAATACATTCTTAATCGGTGGCAGCATTTGAAAGCTCTCCATCAGCAGTTCCGTGTGCGTTGGAAAGAAGAGTTGGAACTCAACAAGCGCACTAAATGGCAGGCCCCGTCCAAAAATCTCCGCATCGATGACATGGTCGTCATCAAGAACGACAACTTACCCTCTAATGAGTGGCGGCTCAGCAGAATTGAGTCTGTCTTCCCAGGAGCCGACGGCAACGGCCGTAGTAAATATCCGTACTGCACGTGGAGTTGTTAAACGTCCAGTGGCAAAAGTGGTGCTTTTGCCGACGGAGTCTTCCGAATCTCCACAATAATAGGCGCTCCTCTCGTCCTTAGTTGTTGTTCACTAGCACTAATCATCCATTATTTTTCATTTCGTTTTCGATCTCGTTTCGACATTCAACTACCCGCAGCATGGCCCCTCGTCAACAAAACGCACGCAGTGTTCGTGCCTTGGAGAGCAGACGTACCCGAGGTATTCAATCCTACCGTTGCCGAGTCTGCAGCGGTATCCATCCTCTTCGGAAGTGCGCGAGGTTCCTAAAGCTCAGCGCTAAAAAGCGTCTGCGAGCAGTCCTCATTAACAAATACTGCGCCAATTCCACGGGAGACTGCCGAAGCGGTGATCGTTGCAAGAAGTGCGACCAATCCTACCACACGCTGCTCCACATGCACGAGCAGGTTATCTCGTCGTCGACCGGGACGAAGACCTTCGAGATCGCAGCACTCATCGATCCGTGCACCCCCATGAGCTGCATCGACGCTTCGTTGGCGTCAGCCTTTACGCTTCCTATGACCAATGTTGGCGACGAGAAGGTCTGCACAACGATTCGCTCCAGGGTCGACGCGAACACGAAACTAGAGGTCGTACTTAAAATCGAGCCCAGTGCGCTAACTTCCTTGGTAATACAGCGCTTTAAAAATAATCTTGAAAGTATAATAGTCTTCTCCTTTTTGAAAATTCTCTTTTTTGTATTATGCGCGTCACATTCGGCGTCCCATAACGGAACCATTTGGGTCCATTCCTCTTTACCCTTTTTATAAAAGACCTTGGTGTTCTTTTGAACCATAAACTTAAATTTTCAGAACATATTTCCCCAAATGTCAATGAGGCTAGGGGTACGCTTGGTTTTCTAAAAAGGTGGTCAAAGGAAATTGATGAGCTGATCGGTTC
This sequence comes from Drosophila santomea, assembly GCF_016746245.2. Lineage (NCBI taxonomy): Eukaryota > Metazoa > Arthropoda > Insecta > Diptera > Drosophilidae > Drosophila > Drosophila santomea. The sequence goes on along the minus strand of NC_053016.2, from coordinate 24,311,070 downwards.
AAAAAAGCTTTTGAATGTTAGCCTAACTGCTACTTAATTGGAATGCAAACCGTATATTACCTACTTATTCTAGTAAGGTAATGGTAATTAATTTACTTTCCATAGCTAAGTCTATATTTGTAAGCTTATTCCTGGTTAAATTGATAGTCCCGACTTGGTTAGTCGGATAAACTTCTCTGTTACAAGTAGATTCACTAGAGATTACGTACCCCTAATTTTAAATCATTGTGGATTTAACTATGAGTTGCATGGCCTCTACAGAGTATTTTGTTCTGACAATAAAATACGTTATCCTATTGTCTCTAATTCTGACTCTCTGCCGCTCTTTATGCGATCTAACTTTTTTAACAATAAATCATAGATCTGGTTTGTTGGCCGTGCGGTGTGGCAGTGGGACCCACGCAAAAATCATTCACTATTAAACAATTTATTAAATAATTCCCGCAAAGGCAAAAAATTCAAGTAAAATTTAACTTATCAATAAATATGCATATAAAAAACAAGAGAGAACGCTATAGTCGAGTTCCCCGACTATCTGATACCCGTTACTAAGCTATTGGAAGTGCGAAGGAGAGTCTTCAACACTGACAGTTTTTAGCGGTTTGTGGGCGTTATAGTGGGCGTGGCAAAAAGTTTTTTTTTAGCAAATCGATAGAAATTTACAAGACTAATACAAAAATGAAAAAATTTCAGAACATTTTTTTAAAGTGTGGGCGTGGCAGCTTTGGGCGGTTTGTGGGCGTTAGAGTGGGCGTGGCCAAAAGTTGTATGGCGAATCGGTAGAAAATTACAAGACTAATACAAAAATGAAAAAATATCAAAACATTTTTCAAAAGTGTGGGCGTGGCAGTTTTGGGCAGTTTGTGGGCGTTAGAGTGGGCGTGGCAACATGAATCGACAAACTTGCGCTGCGTCTATGTCTCTGGAGTCTTTATCCCTAATCTAAACTTTCTAGCTTTTGTAGTTCCTGAGATCTCAGCGTTCATACGGACGGACAGACAGACAGACGGACGGACAGACGGACATGGTCATATCGACTCGACTATTGATCCTGATCAAGAATATATATACTTTATATGGTCGGAAACGCTTCCTTCTGCCTGTTACATACTTTTCAACGAATCTAGTATACCCTTTTACTCTACGAGTAACGGGTATAAAAATAATGCAAATGATATTTTAAATGTTATGGTGTGGAATGGCTATGCAGTAAAACAAATTCCGGCTCTCATGTATGGAAGCTCCATCTAGGGAAAATCTGCTTCGACAAATATTATGTAAGTTTATATATATATATATATATAATTAAATAATCGCAATACTCATATGTAAAAAAAAATATAATTTTATTTTACTGAATATTTACAATATTTTTTAGTTGAGAAGAACACCGACCGATTATAATTAGGTCTCAAACTGAACTCTGATAATTACTCTGATTTGATTGACGTTCAAGCCTCGGTTTCGAGCTTTTCTAATATGGACTTTAGACTTTAGGGTTCTGATCAAATGAAGAGAGAAAGCTTTGGAGTTGCTGACTTTAATAGTCTTCGCATTTCTCTTGGATTCAAGTGCATTCGCTCTTGGATACAAGTGCTCTTAGAATCTTATAATTTTGTTTATTGAAATCTAATACTTCTGTTTTCGGGATTGCGAGTCCGAGCTTTGAACGTGGGAACGCAACGATGATGCGAGGGCTTAAGCATAGATTGTTTAAATTAGGCAACGGATGTTTAGTCTACCAGTGGGTGACTTATCAGGTATCTGGTATCTGTTGGGTACATCCAGAGTTGTGTTGGGTGTATGGGTGTGTGGGTGTGTTTGGGTGTACATGTTGTATGTGTATTAGTGTGTAGGCATGTGCTTAAGTCTTAGGGACTTATGGATATGTCACTCCCCCAATCATTGAATTTGGCCTGTCCTCAGGTCGTTAAATTTGGATATATCATAACATTGTTTTCTGGTTGAATATTTTCCTTGACATTAGTTTCAAGGTGCGGATGTTCTTCTTTTTGTTTACAATATTTGACAATAATTTTCTTAGGTATATTTTTAAACTTATATGCTAAATACAGAGTCAAACTAATTATCATGATGACAAAAGTTGTAATGCATATAATTTGGAAAAAGTTGTAGTGTTTTACATGCAACTTTATTATTTCTTTTGTTTCTAAGTGATTTATTGGTTCTAAGCGTGTAACATTGTTGGTGATATAAATCGTTTGTGTAAAATCTTCTACATTATTAGAAATTAGGAATTCATCTATTTGCATGGTACAGTTTTTAATTTTAATGATGTTGTTTCCTGATATTAATATTTTGTTGTTTGTACAATCTTGGTTGACAACTGTTTCAGGAATATTCCATGTTAAAAGTATATTTGGTTCTATATAATTTATTTGGAAATTTCTTTGGGTTTTAATGTATTTGCATTGAGTTTGCTCTTGTTTAATAAGTCCAACAATACATTTGTCGAATATTAATTTATCTGTATCTTTATGAAATACTTGGTTATTGAATAGATAAAACTTATCGAATATTTGCTCGGTTAGAATATAGTTATGTTCATCTGGGTACGGAACTATTTGAAATATCGGAACTTTAGTGACCTCGCTAGGAACGTGGGATATAATCAAAATTTCGTTCGTGTCTGTCTTGAGCCAAGTTGATGTTTTTATCTTTAGCATTTTCTCCGAATTTATGTGTTTCAAATAATCATGTTTTAGTAATTTTGGGTTAAAGATCCCTAATCTGGTTAATTGCATACCTAACTCGATGTCTTCTATGTATTCTGTAAACTGCTGTAGGTTGAATATCAGTATCGCAATTTGTTGGTTCTGTTCTTTTTCCACCTTGAGCCTATTAATTATGTCTATACCGCTGTTAATTATGTCGATAACCATGTTTAGATCATGGGTTTTAACGGAGTCTTCTGACATGTTATTAATTTTTTCCTCTAACTCCTCCCTGTCGTCTTCATCTAATGTACCAAATAAGTATTTATATGCCTTCCCTACTACGTTCAAGAGACCTCTTTTACTTCTGTTAATAATTCTTAATCCATTTATTTCCCGTTTTAGTTTATCGACTAAATATTGTATCTGAGGTACATTGGGATAGTCATTTGCATCAGTTACTAGATTTTCGAACATAAGCATTGTCTTTGTTATGTTTATACTTAAATAGTGGTATTCGTAGCTGGTTGGAATTTCCATCGTTCCGGTTTGGAATATAAGGTATCCATTTTTCGCACTTATTGGGTTTACTTCGATGTTGCTGCATTTGACCATAGTGATAAGTGATAACATGCAACTAAGCATTATTAGAAATATATTGCGTACTTTGCGCTTCTCTGGCTGGTCTGGAATTATCGTATTTGCTCTTATTAATCTTTTTTTGTTTCTTGAATTTTGATTTATAATGAACGATTTTCCTGCCGCGGTTTGTTTCCTCAAAATGTTTACTGTCTACTTGTTCAATTCTTCCTGTCTTTTTAAATGGATTGGTGATTTTACTCTTCACGAGTGGAGCCTGTCTATATTTTATATCAACTTCAAAATCATGCCTATTCTTATTAAGATATTCGATCTTATCCATTTTGTTTTGTTGTACGTTAAAGTCTGGGCTGCCTGCATATAGAAAAATGTCTGCCGGAGATCGTTTTGTACTATTATGTTTAGTTTTATGATTATAGACGTATAAGATTGTTTCGAACCTTGTAAACCTATCTTCGATATTTTGTTCACTACCGATGATTCTTAGCTTTTCGTTTACGGTCTTGTGAAATCTTTCTATATCGGATACACCATTTTTGCTGGTTGTTACAGAAATTTGTACGCCTTCGGATCTTAACCAATTGTGCAAAGCTATGCACATAAAAGCTGAATCTTTGTCTGCTTTAATTTCTTGTGGCTTTCCCATATCATTGAATATTTTAGTAATGGCTCTTTTCGCTTCTAGCCAATCTCTACTTTTTACTTCAACTAGGGAGGCAAATTTTGAATAAATATCAATACAAGATAAGAAGATCTGGTTACCCGTGAGATAAAAATCTATCACGTATTTTTCTCTTGTGTTAAATATTTCTGGTGTTGTTTCAAATGTCAATTTAGTGTCTCGATGTTCTGTTTTTGCTAGATTACATATTTCACATTCATTAATAATATTTTGAATTAGCTTTTGACTATCTGGGTAATAGTATTTTTCTTTAAACCAATTAATGGTTTTTTCTATACCTGGGTGTAAAACTTCCTTATGTCTCTTTAGGATTAAATCCTTAAATTCTGCATAAGTTAGTATATCAATTAGCTTCGTGGTACATCTCAATAGTTTTGTGAAATTGTTAGGGCTTATGATTTCGGTAAATGCTCTCTGGAAGATCAGAAAATCCTCATCATTAGGGAAGTAAATTGCGCTTTTCTTGGTGCACACATATTCCTTAATGAGGGGTTTGGCGAGTTCAAGTGTCATTTCTTTATAGATTATTTTAATCTTTAGTTTTTGAAAGTAGTGGATTACACTTGTTGTGTCATTGTCGCCTTTTTCTATCTCTATTTGTCTAGAAAAGAAATTGATTGGTCTCTCCGTTATGGATATATAATTTAAATTATCTTCATTAGCACTATGTATAGTTGCGTCTGCGCTGTTTGCGACTTCGCCAACCATGACTTCTTCTATCTTTGTGCGGGAAAGAGCATCCGCGACATAGTTTTCTTTGCCTGGAAGATATTTTATTTTATAATCGAATTCATTAAGTTTGATTTTCCACCTTTGTAATTTCATGTTTGGCTCTTTGATATTATTCAGCCATACCAATGGCTTGTGATCACTCATTATTTCAAATGGCCTGCCGAATAAGTATGACCTGAAATATTTTGTCGCCCAAACTATAGCTAACAATTCTTTTTCAATGGTAGCATAGTTGATTTCGTGTTCGTTCAGCGTTCTGCTGGCATAACAAACGGGCTTATGATTCTGTGAGAGCACTGCACCAATAGCTACATTACTCGCGTCAGTTGTTAGAGAAAAAGGCTTCGAAAAATCGGGGTAGATTAATATCGGATCTGAAGTTATCAAAATCTTTAGTTTTTCAAATGATTCGATGTAGTCTTTACATTTAATATCTATTACAGCACCTTTCTTAAGTTTGAGGGTCATGGGTTTAACTATCTTGGCAAAGTTAGGAATGAACTTGCGATAGAACCCACATAATCCCAAAATGGATTTTATCTGTTTAGGGGTCTTAGGTAACGGAAAATTTGTGATTGCATTAGTTTTGTTTGGGTTTGGTTTAATGCCATTTGTTGTGACAATATGTCCCAGGAATTCAGTTTCTTTTTTCATGAATTCACATTTGTCTAGCTGCAACTTCAAGTTGGCGTCTCTCAGTTTCTCAAAGACTTTCTTCAGAGATAAAATATGTTCCCCCTATGAAGTGGAGTAAACAATAATATCGTCCAAAAAGACTAAACAATCTTTATAGATTAAATCTTCCAAAAGATTATTCATAAATCTCTGAAAAGTAGCTGGAGCATTTTTTAGGCCAAAAGGCATACGTGTATATTCGTACTGTCCATGCTTAGTTGAAAAAGCTGTTTTTGCAATAGAATTTTCGTCCATCTGGATTTGGTGAAAACCCTTAGCTAGATCAATGGTGGTAAAATATTGGCATCTACCTAATTTATCCAATATCTCATCCATTCGAGGAATGGGGAATTTGTCATTAACAGTTATCTCGTTTAGATTCCTGTAATCGACTACCAACCTAAATTTTTGTTTCCCAGAGGCGTCTGCCTTCTTGGGGACCACCCAAATTGGAGAACAATAAGGGGACTTTGATTTGCGAACGATCCCTTGCTCTATCATTTCTTTGATTTGTTTGTTGACTTCTTGGTCAACACTTTGGGGGTATTTATAGGGTTTACGGTATACTGGATCCTCATGCTGAGTCTGGATGACATGTTTAATAGTACTGGTGAAGGTCAAATTTTCGCCTTCCTTGTACTGAATGTCTCTATATTCGTATAGAACTTTCTTTAAACATTCAATTTCCTCTACATTTAGATGTTCGAGTCTGTACTCGTTACATTCGCGTAACTCATAGTTGATCGCGAAGTTGACTATATCGTTGTCAACGGACATGGGATCGAGATGTGTTACATCATTGTCCACTGTGTCACTAACAACTTTTGAAGTGAGGCATTTTTGTAATGCGGTCTCCTTCTTCTGTTGTTGATGCTTTGGTTTAAGGCACTTAGGTGCGGTCTTAACCTTTTGCATCTTTGGATTGATTTCCTCCACTGGAGTGGAATCATCCTTTTGTTGTGGGTCGAGGCATTTAGATGCGGTCTCGCCCTTCTTTTCTCCATACACAAACTTAAAGGTTCTTGAACCTAAAGTTACCGTCTCGTTATCATAATCTATCTTAGCTTTCGTATCTTCTAGATACTTTCGACCTAACAGGAAATCATAATTGTCGGAAAATTTGTGGATATAGAATTTCTGAACAGACGGACATACTGAAGTGGGTTTTATTATTATGCTTTTCTTTAATTTTATTGCCCCTTTAATGGTATACACTGTTAGATCTTCTTCTTTTTCTTCTAAATTTTCAAAGTTTTCCCTAATGATATTGATGGATGAACCTGTGTCGATCATTCCCTTGTAAATTTTGTTATGATAGCCTATTTTTACATGGGGACTGGTACGTCCTCCTGTGTCACTTGAGTGTCCGAGGCAGTTTGATGAAAATTTACATCCATTCTGCTTTGGCCACTTTGACTTTCGCGTTGTCTTTTTACCGGCATCTGACCGTTAGTATTATTTGAAGTTGAAGGTTGGAAGTTAAGGGAATTGTTAAGAGGATTGTTTTGTTGGCCTTGTGTTAACTCCCTTCTAAACGTGTAATAATTTCCCCTTTGATTAACCGGTATGGGACGAGTGGAGTACTGATTTTGATTTATTGTAGGTTGATTAGAATTTTGATGTTGCGTATTGTTATTCTGATTCGTTCCAGGATAATAATTGCTGTGATTGTAATTTCTATTATTGTAATATCTTTGATTATTGCTTTGACTATGATTTCCCCTGTTCCTGCGTCTGTTCCCTTCTGATCTATTAAAACGCTGATTTTCCGGACTGGCGTCATAGAGGCCTAGCTCCATTGAAGCTTGTTTTAATTTATAAATAGTATCAATATCTTTGCGTGCCAATGACATATAAATTCTATCCGGCAATTTTCGATCTATTACAGATTTAACAGTTCTTTTTAACATTTCAGTGTAATTTGATTTATCTACAGGGTCGCTTTCTAATTCTAACTTGTCAAACATAATCCAATATTGTGATTCGAGCTTCTCGATGAACTTACAGATGTTTCCAGGGTATGATGTATCCTCCAGTTGTCTTATAAGTTGTATGTAGGGCCTGTGATCCTTGAATGCCATCGCCAGGACCGTCTTTGTATCCAGCCATGTGTTTACTCTTTCTTGGGTCACGACCTCCAATGCTGCATCCACTAGTAACCGTTTTACTGCTCCGTAGATAACGTGTGCTTGTCTGGCATCTTGGGTAGGGTATAAGTTGAGTAGCTGCTCGACCTGGTTAACAAACACAGACAGCTTGCCAGGTGTGCCATCGTAGTAGTTCAGTTCTTTCATTTGATTTAATAATTGATTTAGGTGGGTTTCCGAAAGTTGCGGAACTGCCATGGTGTATTTGTATAAGTATTTGGATACACGTTGTTTATTTAAATTCTTTGTTTTAAGTTACGGAATTAAAAATTTTAATTAATTTTGTTTCCGACCGCACGGGATTTTAAATTGTCTTGCAGATGTTACTGACCACACGGGATTTTAAATTGTTTTGCAGATGTTACTGACCACACGGGATTTTTTCTTGAATACTACTTTCACGTAGATTCTTTTGCGGATCTCAAAATAATTTTAGAATCACTGTTTTAATTCGCCGATCCTGGATAGCTAGTTGTATAGCGTATCCTTCAATGGATCAGTACCGTACTAAAAGGACTCTTTATTTAACAGATCCTACCGACTGCGCCAATTAAATAATCGCAATACTCATATGTAAAAAAAAAATATAATTTTATTTTACTGAATGATTACAATATTTTTTAGTTGAGAAGAACACCGACCGATTATAATTAGGTCTCAAACTGAACTCTGATAATTACTCTGATTTGATTGACGTTCAAGCCTCGGTTTCGAGCTTTTCTAATATGGACTTTAGACTTTAGGGTTCTGATCAAATGAAGAGAGAAAGCTTTGGAGTTGCTGACTTTAATAGTCTTCGCATTTCTCTTGGATTCAAGTGCATTCGCTCTTGGATACAAGTGCTCTTAGAATCTTATAATTTTGTTTATTGAAATCTAATAGTTCTGTTTTCGGGATTGCGAGTCCGAGCTTTGAACGTGGGAACGCAACGATGATGCGAGGGCTTAAGCATAGATTGTTTAAATTAGGCAACGGATGTTTAGTCTACCAGTGGGTGACTTATCAGGTATCTGGTATCTGTTGGGTACATCCAGAGTTGTGTTGGGTGTATGGGTGTGTGGGTGTGTTTGGGTGTACATGTTGTATGTGTATTAGTGTGTAGGCATGTGCTTAAGTCTTAGGGACTTATGGATATGTCACTATATATATATATATATATGGTGATAGATTTAATGAAAAAAAATATATTTTCCTTTTTATGATCTTTATTTGAATAAGTTTCACCAGAGGTCAGTTAAGAACTAATTTACAAAGGTATTCTTTCGGCCCAGCAAACCTTTTACAGAGGATTAACATAAGCCTTTTAAGTTCTACTTAGCTTTATATGTCAAGCTTAACAGATCATTAAGCTCGTTACCGTTAAGCGGTTCGTATCTTGGGGGAATATTATTTATGAGGCTTTTGGAGAGTGAAGCTTTCCAAAAGATCGGCTTTAGCTTTTTTATATGAAGAGTGAATATGTCGTATGAAGAAATGAACATGTCACTCCCCCACCTTTTAGATTTTAGCTTGTCCTCAAGCGATTATTTCTGGATATAAGTGTGGTACTGGATTTGCAATTTCAGCTATTTCTGTTTTTGTCTCTGTTTCTTTTTCGATATTTTTGTTAGTGGTTTTACTTGGTTTTAGGTAAGAGATAATAATTTTGTGTGGCGCTGTTTTACATTTCATATAAAAGTAAAATATGTAAATTAAAACTAAAACAGATATGAAGATTATTTGGCACTCTTGGTTGTTGGGGGGGCTGATAGTAGTTTCGGGTGTCGTTTTGACGGTCCTGAAGTAAGTCTGTTCTGAATCCGTTGTATAAATTTCTGTACTGATTAAGTTGCTGTTGTCTGGTCGGAGGAATTTGTCTAAAAGGGGTTTGATTGTTTACGTTAGTGTTTTGGGTCTGTGTGGGATTTAATGGAATAAAGGGGCGAATGAATCGTTGGTTGGGGTGAGTGTTTTTGATTTGGTTAATGTTTGTATGTTTATGGGTGTTAGGTGGATTTGAGTTAAGTTTTGGCTGACTATCGAATGTTTTTGAAATTGGGTCTTCGTATAGACCTTCTTGTTGGGCGGTTTGCCTTAGTTATTGAACGGTTGAAATGTCATACCTCGCTAAGGTCATGAACAACCTATCGGGGAGTGAGCGTTGAATTGTATTTTTTATTGTGGTTGCCATTGCTTGTGTATAAACCACCATATTATTTCGGTCATTCTCTAATGCTAACTTATTTATAATTATACTGGACTTATCTTCTAATTGTTCACAGAATAGACGTAAGTTACCCTTAAAAGGTGTGAGATACAGTCTTCCTAGTAGATCCTCCAGGGGCGTCTGAGTCTTGAATTCCGTGATTAGGGCGTCTCTTAAAGTTGTCCATTCGTTGTGCATTCCAAATTGGGTTACCTTTTCCGCATCTCCGACAATTTGAAGTTCGATGGCTCCAAATATAACCGCCTTCTGTCGAGCGTCGTTTGAAGGGTATAAGTTCAACAGGTATTCGTCTGATGAACGAGCTGAGATTCGATGGGTCTCCAGAGAATTTCGGTACTTGGCGTATTTGCCGAAGTAATTGAGTCATATTTTCCGCTGGTAATTCCATTTTAGTTTTATTTATAAGTTAGTTTCTGTTCTTGTTCACAGACTGCTGCAGTATGTACAGACTTATGCCTTAAGTGAACTGCACGGTTTTAACTTTTTATTGCGGTCGCACTTTTGATTTGAATATGTCACTCCCCCACCTTTTAGATTTTAGCTTGTCCTCAAGCGATTATTTCTGGATATAAGTGTGGTACTGGATTTGCAATTTCAGCTATTTCTGTTTTTGTCTCTGTTTCTTTTTCGATATTTTTGTTAGTGGTTTTACTTGGTTTTAGGTAAGAGATAATAATTTTGTGTGGCGCTGTTTTACATTTCATATAAAAGTAAAATATGTAAATTAAAACTAAAATATGAAATATGAAAACTTAAATATGAAGATTATTAGTATGTTTCTGTAAATTGTGTTACTCTTATTGTTTAACAAAATCATTTCCTTAATTTCTATGTGTGACATTGGTTCGATTTTTGTTACATTGTGTTCAGTAAATATTACATTTGTGTATTGTTGAATATTATTAGATATTGTAATTTGTTTTAATTCTGCTGTGCAGTTGGATATTTTTATAATTTTATTATTTTCAATATAAATCTCTTGACCGTTACAATTGTGATAAAGTTTTTCTCTGGTCATATTCCAGGTTATAAGTATATTTGGTTTAATGTATTGAATATAGGATTGTTTACGATATTTTTGAAAAGTACTTGTTGGTGTTTCGTGTTTTATTATGTTAGCTATGGAATGGTCTTTGACAATATTCTTTGTTAGTGTATTTATAACGTAGATGTTATGTGAGTAGAATTTGCCTTCAATATTTTCCTTAATAATTTGGCCATTATTGTCGGGGTAAGGTGCAATGATGAAAGTTCGTCGTTCAATTGAATTCATAGGAATGTGGGACATTAGGAATATTTCATTAGTAGGTACGTTATACCAAGCGGAAGTTTTTATGTTTATCAGATTTTTGTAATTAATGTTGACAATATTTTCATGTTTTAGTAGTTTAGGATTAAATATTCCTAGTCGTGTTAGTTGTGAACCCATTTCAATGTCTTCGATATATTCGGTAAAATGTTCAATATTAAATATTAATAGATTCAATTTTTGTTCCTTTTTCAAAGAATTGGACTGGTTGTTAATTATTTCTATGCCATTATTAAGACTGTCAATAACGTGGTTTAGAGTGCTGACCTGTACTGTGTCTTGTGATAGAGTCGAAATTTGTTGTTCAATATGTTGTCTGTCGTCTTCGTCTAGTGTGCCAAAAAGATATCTTAATGTGGAACCTACAAAGTTAGCCAGTCCTCGTTCCATTTTCTCGGTTAAATATTTAATTTGTGTGACATTTTTAAATTCTTGACATTGTTTAATTATACTATTAAATGTTTCTTCAACTTCTGTAATATTTATGGTGAGACAGTGATGCATAAAGGTGATGGGGATTTGTATTGTTCCAGATTCAAACAAGATAAATCCTTGATTGTTTTCTATTGGGTTGATTTCGATTGTTCCTGCTGTAGTTTGTGTCGCAATACAAGTTATTATGGTGATTATGAGTCCGATGATTGGGAGGTGTCGGTTTGCTGCAAGTATTTGCTGTCATTAACTTTCTTTTTCTTTTTAAATTTGCTTTTATAATGAATAACGTTTTGACCTCTATTATTTTCGTTATAATGTTTTTCGTCTAATTGTTCTATTCTGCCTGTTTTTCTAAAGGGATTCTTTGATTTTGCGCGTGTTAAGGGTGCTTGTCTAAATTTTGTGTCGATTTCGAAATCCTGTCGTTTTTTGTTAAGATTTTTGATTTTCATTTCTTTAATCATCTGGGTATCATAAGTACACTGGTAGGCACAATTATTTTGACAAAATGTTCTTTCGTGTTCCTCAGTTCTCTTTGATCAGCTTGAACTAAAATTCTTCCTGCTTTTTTTATATGCTATTATTAATATGCTATTTATGAACTTTTGCGCACTCTTTGAACGCTGCTGATAAAAGAGTTCTGAGGAACACGAAAGAACATTTTGTCAAAATAATTGTGCCTACCAGTGTAGGTGTGTCTGCGTAAAGAAGGATGTTAGCCGGTATCTGTCCGGTTGTGTTATGTTTAGTCTTGTGGTTGTATATTTATAAAATTGTTTCCATTCGTGTTTCTTTATTTTCTCTATTGTTTTCAGTATTGATAATTCTGATTTTTTCATTTATGGTTTTATGAAGGCGTTCTATGTCCGCTATTCCTGTTTTACTTGTGGTAATATCTATTTGTATGTCTTCGTTGTTTAGCCAAGTTTTTAAAGAAGTGCTTGTAAACGCGGAGTCCTTGTCTGCTTTAATTTTCTGTGGTTTTCCCATGTCGTTAAAAATTCTAGTAAGGGCTCGTTTTGCCTCTAACCAATCTCTACTGTTTGTTTTAATAAGTGAAGCAAATTTTGAATAAACGTCTATACAAGATAAGTACTGTTCGTTGTCAATAGCATAAAAGTCGATAACATAAATTTCGCGTGGGTTTTTTGTCTCTGGAGTTATTTCGAAAACTAGTTTTGTTGGTCTATGTTCTGTCTTTGCAAGGTTACAGACTTCACAATCATTGATAATGTTTTGAATTAGTTTATTATAATCGGGAAAATAGTGAGTTTCTTTAAATAATCGTATCATTTTTTCAATACCAGGGTGTAACAATTTAGAATGTTGAGTAATAATGAATTCTTTAAATTTAGGATAAGATTTTATGTCTTTTAACATTATGATACTTTTCAGAATTCTCACGTTACTATGTGGGTTAATGGTTTCTCGATATGCTTTTTGAAAAACTAAAAAGTCTTTATCGTTTTCCAGGTAAATAACACTGCTATTATTTAAGAAGTATTTAATAAGGATATCTTTTGCCTTTGTCAGGGTCGTCAGTGTATTTGATGGTCAGTTTTATTTTGGAAAAGTATTTCGTTGTCTCTACTTGGTCTACGCTATCTTTTATAAATTCAATTTGTCTTGCAAAATAGTTTATGGGTTTTTCTGTAATTTCAATGTAGGTTTCGTTGCTTTCTGATGAACTGTGTATTGTTGCTGCTGTTGAAATATTTTCTTCTTCGCCTACCATGTTTTCTTCAATTTTGACGCGAGATAAAGCGTCTGCTACATGAATAAGTTTACCTTCTAAATATTTGATTTTGAAATTATATTCGCTAAGTGTAATTCGCCAACGTTGTAGTTTTATGTTAGGCTCTTTAATATTATTTAGCCAAACAAGGGGTTTGTGATCGCTCAAAATCTCAAAGGGGACTCCATATAAATATGGGCGGAAATATTTGGTTGCCCAAACGATTGCTAGTAGTTCTTTTTCAATAGTGCTATAATTTTGTTCATGATCATTTAATGTTCTACTTGCAAAGCTTACTGGCTTATTGTCTTGTGATAACACGGCTCCTATGGCGAAATTGCTAGCGTCAGTAGTGACTTGAAATGTTTTTGTGAAATCAGGGCAAATCAAAATTGGGTCGTTCATTATGAGTGTTTTCAATTTTTCAAATGATTTATTGTATTCTTAGTTTCTTGTGTCAATTTAGCTCCTTTTTTTAGAAATATTGTCAGAGGTTTTGCAATCTTTGCAAAGTTTGGAATGAACTTACGGTAGTATCCGCATAAGCCTAAGAAAGATTTGATTTCTTTTGGTGTCTTTGGGAGAGGAAATTTTTCGATTGCCTTAACTTTCTCTTTATTAGGTCGTATGCCTTCTGGTCTTATAATATGACCTAAGAAATTTGTTTGCTTTTTTAAAAATTCGCATTTGTCCAATTGGAGTTTAAGATTGGCTTCTTTAAGTTTCTCAAAAACCTTCCTCAGTGAGTCTAGGTGTTCGTTCAGAGATGTTGAATAGATGATCACATCATCTAAATAAACAAGGCAATGCTTATTTATGACTTCTTTTAGGACGTAATTCATGCACCGTTGGAAGGTTGCAGGAGCATTTTTTAAGCCAAATGGCATGCGAGTGTACTCATAGTGACCATGTTTGGTCGAAAACGCCGTTTTTGGTATAGACTTAGGGTCCATTTCGATTTGATGAAAGCGTTTTGCTAAGTCAATTGTAGTAAAAACCTGGCATTTTCCTAATTTGCCTAGTATTTCGTCCATGTTAGGAATCGGAAATTTATCATTTATTGTTATTTCATTTAGATTTCGATAATCCACGACCAACCTGAATTTCGGTTTGCCAGAGGCATCCATCTTTTTGGGGACAATCCATAATGGACTGCAATAAGGGGAGTCGCTTTCGCGTATAATGTCTTGTTTTAACATTTCCTCAATTTGCTTATTTACTTCTGCTTCGTAGGAAAACGGGTACGAGTATGGTCTTTTGTAAACTGGGTTTTCATGAGAGGTTTTTATATCGTGACGTATTATACTTGTGAATGTAAGGTTTTCATTTTTGGAATATTGAATGTCATTGAACTCTTTTAATAAATTTGTAAGTCTGTATATTTCCTCACTATTTAAGTGTTCTAGTCTGTATGTGTGTTCTGGGTCTATGTTGTTGTCCATGGCATAGTTTATTTCTGAAGTAAAGTTGTTTTCTTGTAAGAGTGCATTAAAGTTTTCCGAATAGTTCTCATCACATGGATCTAATTCTTTGTGAATGAATGTTCTTTCGTTAATTATTGTTTCTTTCCGAGAGTAATCTATTAAACCGTTATTCTCCATTAGTATTTTTCTTCCTAACAGAATATCATTATAAGGTGAAAATGAATGAATATAGAATTTTTGCGTTTGTTGAAAAAGACCGTTGGCAGGAAGGTCTACATATTTATTTAATTAGAATAGCCTGTCATACTTCGGACAGTTATTTGCTTATCTTTAACTTGAAGATTGAAAAAGTTTGAGCTCATCAAGTTTATCGAAGAGCCAGTATCAACTATGCATCTATATCTGTGGTTATTAAACATGATCTCTATGTATTGGTGGGATCCCAGGCTGGTATTGGAAAATTTTCAGCTTGTTGATATTACTGATCTGTAAACAATTCTGTCTGAGTATTCTGTAATTGATCTTCGTGGAACTGTTCGTCATTATTAATGTAGTGTTCAGTTTCGTTATCGTAATCTAATTCGTGCTGGTGAAAATTTTCATTTGTCTGCATACGCGATTGTTCGCTGCTTTCTCTAAAACGCTTATTTGGCACTCTTGGTTGTTGGGGGGGCTGATAGTAGTTTCGGGTGTCGTTTTGACGGTCCTGAAGTAAGTCTGTTCTGAATCCGTTGTATAAATTTCTGTACTGATTAAGTTGCTGTTGTCTGGTCGGAGGAATTTGTCTAAAAGGGGTTTGATTGTTTACGTTAGTGTTTTGGGTCTGTGTGGGATTTAATGGAATAAAGGGGCGAATGAATCGTTGGTTGGGGTGAGTGTTTTTGATTTGGTTAATGTTTGTATGTTTATAGGTGTTAGGTGGATTTGAGTTAAGTTTTGGCTGACTATCGAATGTTTTTGAAATTGGGTCTTCGTATAGACCTTCTTGTTGGGCGGTTTGCCTTAGTTATTGAACGGTTGAAATGTCATACCTCGCTAAGGTCATGAACAACCTATCGGGGAGTGAGCGTTGAATTGTATTTTTTATTGTGGTTGCCATTGCTTGTGTATAAACCACCATATTATTTCGGTCATTCTCTAATGCTAACTTATTTATAATTATACTGGACTTATCTTCTAATTGTTCACAGAATAGACGTAAGTTACCCTTAAAAGGTGTGCGATACAGTCTTCCTAGTAGATCCTCCAGGGGCGTCTGAGTCTTAAATTCCGTGATTAGGGCGTCTCTTAAAGTTGTCCATTCGTTGTGCATTCCAAATTGGGTTACCTTTTCCGCATCTCCGACAATTTGAAGTTCGATGGCTCCAAATATAACCGCCTTCTGTCGAGCGTCGTTTGAAGGGTATAAGTTCAACAGGTATTCGATGCGTCTGATGAACAAGCTGAGATTCGATGGGTCTCCAGAGAATTTCGGTACTTGGCGTATTTGCTGAAGTAATTGAGTCATATTTTCCGCTGGTAATTCCATTTTAGTTTTATTTATAAGTTAGTTTCTGTTCTTGTTCACAGACTGCTGCAGTATGTCGAGACTTATGCCTTAAGTGAACTGCACGGTTTTAACTTTTTATTGTTTTATACAATAGTAGCGGTCGCACTTTTGATTTTAGTGGGCTACTGTTTTTGTTCACAGACTGCTACAGTATGTCGAGACTTATGTCTTAGTGAACTGCACTGTGCGCCTTTTAATTGTATTACACCTTAGTGGAGGTCTCACTTTACGAAGCGGTCCACAAAATTAGGTCTTTAAATTAACTCCGATCGCACAGGTTCTTGTGCGGATACCGATTTTAGTCACTTTAAACGAACCGAAATCACTTTGTTGCGGCCAATTCGCGGGTACAATCAGGAAAGGTTACTTGGTCGTACAAGTTTCCTCTTTTCACTAGATTGTCAAAGGATAACGAGTTTACTAGGACTTTTTTCAGTATCCTACCGACTGCGCCAATAAACTTTTTTGGTGATAGATTTAATGAAAAAAAATATATTTTCCTTTTTATGATCATTATTTGAATAAGTTTCACCAGAGGTCAGTTAAGAACTAATTTACAAAGGTATTCTTTCGGCCCAGCAAACCTTTTACAGAGGATTAACATAAGCCTTTTAAGTTCTACTTAGCTTTTTATGTCAAGCTTAACAGATCATTAAGCTCGTTACCGTTAAGCGGTTCGTATCTTGGGGGAATGTTATTTATGAGGCTTTTGCAGAGTGAAGCTTTCCAAAAGATCGGCTTTAGCTTTTTTATATGAAGAGTGAATATGTCGTATGAAGAAATGAATATGTCACTATATATATCAACAAACAAAATTTTACTATTAAATCTGCTATGTTATACAGAAAGTTTATAACTACACAGTATGTTGTCAACAGTCTGAACTTCATATTAACATAGCATAACATTAAGAAAATGTCAAAATCAACTTCCCCAATTTTTCTTTGCAAATTTCCAATGTAAATAATTTTAGGGCAACAAATTATTTAATAATCCAGTTATCTTATCTTATTTTGGAGTTTGTCGACAGTAATTGGAATACATGTTCCATTAACCCAATAATATTTAAAGGCCCGGATCAAGAATATGTAAAGGCCACCGACTTAGAGGATTCGGTAGATCTATTCTTAAGAGGAGTATTTGAAACATCTATGTCATCTACCCCCAACCAAAACATTGAAACAGAATTTGCGTCTCTTGAGTGGAGCAATTTTCCTTTTGGAGCGGCAACGCAGGACGTTTTAAATGATCTCATACGAAACAATGGATTTGGAAGATAAGGAATTGATCCACTCCAAGTATTGATTACCCTACAAGTTTGTCCCTGGAGTGATGATGAGGCTTCGGAAGGACCAGATTCGTGTCAGTGTCATAAGCTTCCGATGCTAAGAGACGAGGCATTAAATATCATGTTACAATACTATAAGTTAAACAAAAGATTTGTATAGCACCGACTCAATAAATAAACTAAATTAATTTTCTTAAATATCTTGCATTTTTTTTATTCACTTATTTTATTTATTTTTAAAATTGATTTTTTTTTTTTATTAGACTTAAATATTTTAAATATTAATTTATCACTATATGAAAAGTAATTTCTCTTAAAATATTTTAATAAATTGTTAATATTTTTTTCACATTTAAAAAGACCATAAATAAGGCATTAATGACACCATGTATTAGAAAAAAAGCCTTGTAGTTCTTGCTTATTATAGATATTAGCTTTAGATTTAAAATATGATACGAATTTCTTATTTTTGGAAAATTGTCCATAAGAATCAACAAATTCTGCTGATTTGCGACTTTTGAAATAGAATGCAATCCAATGAGTTCTTGGTTGATCTGAAGTGTCGGTGTTTGCCGGATACATTTTCAATAGTTTTTGGAAGCTGTTCTGAAGGGAAAACTTCTTTTATGCTTATCAATATCAATTCCAATAATCGTATTCACAGTATACCTGACAAGTAACGGCTTCACTAAGAGGTTCTGAAAATCGTCCTTCGATTCTTATAGTGCCTTGCGACATCAAATTTGAACATATGGTGGTAATTGACTGATCAGCAGTTAAATCAAAGGCTAATATAAAACTGTTTCATTGGTAATTTAAAGTTTTATTCCGCTTAAACTGAATATCATTTTATAGCCTGTTGAGCTTTACCGCATTGTCTATTGATAGCGTATTGTTTCCTGGGAAAATTGTAAACGATTTTACTTCTATTTTACTGAATGGGTAAAGATAATTTTTTGTTTGTAAAACATAATGATGAGCCAATAAGTTTTAAAGTTATGTACATAGTTCATGAAAAGTTGCGCTTCGAGTATCGTTAAATTTTATTCGGTATCGTTTTCCAATAAATAAAATGCAGTTTTTTGATATTAAAATAAATTTGTTGATTAAATATATCACCATGAATTTTTCCAAATAGTTCTACTTTATATCTATTTTGAAATATATTTTTCAGAGTTTCATTAGAGCTCGGATAAACGTATTTTTCTGATGTTAATCTTCCGAAATTGGGAAAATAACCTTGCGAGGCCAAGGGGTTTTCCTAGGCGTCACTACCATAGTTTAACTGATTGCAGATGTGCTCTTTAATGATAGTTATTCTCACTTATTATCACAAATCTTAAGTAATCACTTGATAGATCTCGATATGTTTCACCATTTTCAAACAAACAAATTCGATTGAGGAGGCACCATCAAGGATGCAATTGGATTATAAGAAACCTCTTCAGTTCGTAGAATTGAACTTTGCGTGGGGTGTGGTGCAAACAAATCTAATTCGCCTTTTATACATTCTATAAGGTTACTCAGTTTGCGATAGAAAAAATATTAGTAATATTAAATTTCCTTGATGACTTTTTCTTCTATGATGCGGCTGGGTATGTTTACGTTGTCGTTTAGATGTTAATTTGTTTTTTTTTTTTCGAACTTATTGCGTTATTTATTGGATCTTCTCTTATTATGAGACTAACAATAATTATTCAAATCTTATTATATAAATTAGTTTAAGTACAATATTAAATAGTTGTATTAGTTAGAGACGGCCCTAGGATTTCTTTGCTGGGCTGGAGAATCTTTGCGCTTTAGTCTGCCGTGACTACATACACGCGTGAGCGACTTCGCGAGAGGATAATTCACAGCCGTATGTCCAAATGGGTTTCAGCACGGTATTGTAGAGAAGTACTTTGTATTCCAGACTAAGCGGAGAGTTGCAATTAATAAGCCAGTGGAGATTGCCTGCTTTGAGCTTCAAATGAGTCCTTTTAGATTCTATATGTCGCCGCCAGGTGAGGCGTCTATCTGGGTGAACCCCGAGATAAGTTACTACGTCTGATTGTGGGATGGGTGTATTGTTTAGGGTACATCGTGGGCAGGTTTGTCTATTCAGTGTGAATGTTACATGTCTGCTTTTGTTCTCGTTTATCTTAATGCGCCAGTCCGCAAACCATCTTTCCACTGTTTTAAGATGACAGTCAAGTTTTTCTGTTGCCTTTGATGGGCATTTGGATCGGCTGAGTATTGCGCTATCGTCAGCAAACGTAGAGGTTGTGAGCTGATGGTTTGTAGGCATGTCTGCTGTATATAACGTGTAAGGAACGGAGCTCAGCACACTTCCTTGAAGAACTCCAGTATTCTGCGGAAGCAGTTTTGTTATCTTGTACATTAGTCCTTCCAGCCAGACTCGGTCAAATGCTTGTGCGACATCTAAGAATATTGCTTAGCAGTATTCCCGGTGCTCAAAAGCAGTACGAATTTCGTTTGTGATGCGATTGACCTGTTCGATCGTTTCATGATTTTTGCGAAAACCAAATTGATGGGATAATATTGTGTTTCGCATTCTTAAGTAGGGAGCTAGGTGTTTTAAAAATGCCTTTTCAAACAGTTTCGAAAGACACGATAGGAGACTGATTGTTCTGTAGGATGAGGGTTTCGTTTTGTCTTTTCCTGGTTTGGGAATCATCACTATGACCGCTTTTTTCCACCTTTGGGATAGTATCCAAGTTTCGTAATAGCGTTAAAGAGATTGCGTAAGGTCAGAACCGCACACGGTGGGAGTTCTATGATCATTTTTGGTGTCACCAAGTCGTGTCCAGGTGATTTTTTGGGCTCAAGATCTTTTATTATAGATGCTATGTCACGTTGACTAAATGTT
The DNA here is from genome assembly GCF_016746245.2 of Drosophila santomea. NCBI lineage: Eukaryota > Metazoa > Arthropoda > Insecta > Diptera > Drosophilidae > Drosophila > Drosophila santomea. The sequence goes on along the minus strand of NC_053016.2, from coordinate 24,290,744 downwards.
ATTGGATTTATTGGTGGCTGGATTTTAATTGCTACAGGTAGGACAAATGAGTTGCTAGCAATATTTGGTTGGAATACGCCTTGATGGTGATCGGCGAATGCACTTGCTCTTTCTTGTTCGCTGCGTATCCAGCTTCCTGAGGGGCCTCGCAGTGGAACGACTGTTTCTGCTGGTGGCTGAATATTTTTGTGGGCCGATGCTAGATTGCATGCTTATGGAAGTGGATTGCAGGCAGTCCGTTTCAGTTCTATTATGAAGGTGGTGTTTGATGCGACCTCTGATAAGTATGCCAGTGCCGCCATGGGCTTTTCCGTCCGGATGGTTAGTGGCGTAGAATAGGTATCCTGGAACATGGAAGTTGTGCTTGTCTGTTAGATGTGTCTCGGAGAAGAGCATGACGTCAATATTTTTTTCGGATAGGAACTGGGCAAGTTCGAGTTTATGCCGTGAAACGCCATTCGCGTTCCACATAGATATTTGAAGTGGAGACATTATGTTGATTTTTATGACACGAGAAGCTTTATCAGCATATTTTGGTTTCGCATATTGTGGTTTGCATGAATGTCATAAATTCTTTTAGGGTTTGCTGGAGTGAGATCATCATCGTTTTAATGCCAGTTAATATATGCTGCGTTTGTTCGTTCGAAGTAGTTATTTCCTGTTCTTCCCGCGTAGTAGTTGACTTTTGTGTTATTGGATTCACGCTTTTAATTCCCGATCTTAAGGCAGTAGCGAAGGAAACGCTAGGATTGGTACGATGTGTAGAAAGGGGTGCCGTGTAAGAGGGGCCCGATTGTGGCGGAGTGTGACTGATGTGTGTGGCATGAGCTCGTATTGATTCTCCGTGTTTGTTAGGACGGGTCTTTAGTTCCTTATATACTACACAGCCACGCCAATTCGCTGTGTGACTTCCACCGCAGTTGCTGCACATTTTAACAGAGCTGTCTTTCTTGTTCTTATGACAGTTCGCTGTGCTGTGGGCTTCACTTCAGACTACGCAGATAGAGTTCAGTGTACAATGAGCCTTAGTGTGGCCATATTCTTGGCAGTTAGTGCACTGCACTGGGCGGTTGCGCTTGTACTGTGATACGCCGATGCAATAGAAGCTGTAACTTGTAGATTGGGTGAACTTCATTTTTTTTTAGTATCTGGCTCTCTGGCTCCAACTCGATTTTGAACATTGGTTGTGGTTCCTTATTTTTGTTAAGTATGTTCATGACCATTTTTGCATTAAAGTTCTTTTCCTTGAGCGCTTCTACGATTTCAGTGGTCGAAACAGTTGCCTCAATCCCTTTGAGAACAACCTGTAGGCCCATTGCGCTTTTTAGTTGGTATGTATAAAAGTTTTTTCCTGCATCGTCCAGGAATTTGGTTAGGAGACGATGGCTAGCCTCGGTTTGAGTTTGAACTTTTGTTTCATTAATGTTCCCTTTTCTTAGGGGGATTATGTAGAACGAGTTTTCTCCTATTAATGTCGCTATTTTGTTCACTAAGGCACTTGAGCTTTTTTCGCGAATGTATATTGGAGGAGGCTTAACCTTCTTAGGTTCCTCTTTGGATGACTTTGCCGTTTGTACACTTTCATCAGTAGAATTTGCCAGAAGCTCAAATCTGTTGGTGTTTGCTGGCGTTTTATTAGTGACTTCGTCTCGTGTAATTTTTGCCTTCTTTTCGGATTGTTGATTTTTATTATTTTGAGGGCTGAGTTTTCTTTTAATTGTTAATTCCAGTCTGTATGGTCGACCCGGCGTTCTTGTTTATGTTTTGGTTTTCTGCTAGCACAGCGGAACCGTTAAGTTGCGTTTTTGTTTTGATCGCTGGCTCAGGGCGAGCAAGTACTTGCGTCGACGAAATTGAGCGAGCCGATGATACCGTTCCAGTTGTTGTTGTAATTGCAGTTGCAGTGGTTGTTGTTGTCACGGTACTAGTCACCGTAGGCAAGCGTAAAGAAATTTCGCAAGTGTTTGGTGCTTGTGGGTTTTGTGACGAAGCTAGTAATGAGGGAGAGCAAGAACGCGCTTTTTCTTGAGTTGTTGGCAAAAGTAAATTCGTCGGGTTAGGGGTGATTGACCGCTCGCTGTCTGCAGAAGTCGCGGAGACGTATGAGAAGTACGCGTTGTTTCGTTGCAATGAGAGCCGGCGGTCGTCTTGCTCGCGTTGACGTTGAGCGCGAACGTCTTTCTGACTCATAGTTGTTGTTTTTATTTGCTTTTTTTTGTTTTTGGTCTTTTCTTTGAAGATGTAAAAAAAAACTACTTGTTTGTTTCAAACACAGAATATGTATTCGAGCGATGGTGCATCGCACAGAGCGTCTCTTTCGCTTTCGCTTTCGATTTATTTATTTGTTTTATATTAATCACCATTCACTTCACTCAAATTAAAAGATACGGAGCTCGATTAAAAACACGTCTTCACACGTCAACGAACGATCTGATCTGAAATGATTACGTTTTTTTCTACCATCTAGCTTTTTATTTCTTTTTCCATTGCCATATTGAAAGAGTGTCATTATATTTATGCTTTATTTGATAGATTTTGTAAAGCAATTTTACTCTGTTAAAGGCCTTCTACTAAATTTATTAATTACAGCTTTTCCAGTCTCTGCAGCTCGATTTTTATAGCATTTAAACCCGAAATCAAAATTGGTTTTATGTAATTAAAAATTTCACTAAAGAAGTTTTCGATCCCTCGACCTTGTTGAATAATTCATGGGGTTACATATAGGGTTTTTATATTGCACAAACCTGTTCCACACTGATTTACATAATAATCCTGATAAAATTTATCATGATGACTATTAGTTTTCTAAGTCAACATTTTTCGGGTTTGTATTATTTATAGGTTTGAGCTTCTACTCTTTCTAAAGTGAAGAGTAACAAAAACCGGCACTTGAATCAGTAATTTCTATTGAGACTTAATTTGAAGACCATATATCCAAATGATTATACTGAATATTTTCAAACTGAATATTTTGTTTCCGTTATTATGCATATTTCGAAGTCATCGAGGTCTCTTACTACCAATAGACCTGGGATTAATTACGTCAGCCACGCGTAGTCCGTTGGCGTCGACAGTTTCCTATTGTGTTATTTAATTCTGTGCATGTCCTATCGCTCCGAAAGCTCGTTAAACACTCCCGATCGGTGAGCCGCGGAGTTTTCTCGCTGCGTTGCCGTTCTTCACTGCGTTTTGGGCTGTGCCTGTGGCTCTGCTGGCGTCGTGTGTTTGCCTCTCTCTCGGCGTCGTTTTGTGGCCCTTCCTCGTGGATGGCTATATACTGCTGCGTGTTTCTGGCTGGTTCTATTGCTGATCGTCGCTTAATACTAATCCTGATCCTAACATATAAACTAATATTTATTAAATATCTACCAGAATATAGAAAAGGGATACCTCATATCCCATCCCTACTTCGGGGGTTAGGGAGAATTTTGGAGGAGAGGCCGCCTTTGTGTACCTGAACGCGGTACCTCATGTCACCGGCTTCGTCTAGGTATCGGAGGCTGCGGCCCCTTGTAGCCGGAGACGCTTCTGAACGCTTCCTTCGTTCTCGGGCCATAGGGTAGGGCGGCGCCGTGGTTCTTGGCGCAGAATGCCATGCGGCCCCTCGTATGTACACTGGTGGTGGCTGATGACTAGGGATGTCGTGATATTAAAAAAATATCGTATCGATGATATTTTTTTTATCAAAACAAAATGATGATAATATTTAAAATATCACAAATAAATATCGATATATTGATATTTTTGATATTTTTTTTTTCAAATAACATTTTTTTCCCCGCACAATAAAAATATAAAAGTTTCTTATTAACTTGATTTCCATATTTCATTTCATATTTTCATTTAAACTTAATATATCATAACTTAAATTCATGGATTTCTTATACAGATCATAATAATAATAATACGGATATAATACAGATAATAATAAATTCTCAGTGAAATTTTGAGCTTCTGAAATTTGAACATACGCACACATACATACACCTTATGACATACCTTCTTTTTCGCACATTTTACGAAAACATCGTTATGTTTATTTTTAAGGTGCGAGGACATGTTTGAAGTGTTTCCACTGGTTTTTATTATTCTTTCGCACAGTGTTCATTTTGCAGTCCCGTTTTTTATTTCAATGTAATTTGATTTCATATTCATTTTGTCACGTGCACGTGTACTCGGTAAAAGCGTCGCAATCAGAGTGACCGAGAGAAAAATATCAAAAAAATATCGCAATACCGATATTTGGGCAAAAAAATATCACGATATAAATATATCATTTACAGAAAAAATATCGATATATTGATATTTTGATATATTATCAACAACCCTACTGGTGACGTTGTCCTGGGCTAGGGGATCATTTTCAGGAGAGTTTCGGCGGCGGCCCGTGCAATGGCGAGCCTTTGGGCGTCGATCAAGGTAAAGGGCCCGTCGGGTGCTCCAGCACCCTGCGCAGGGTACTGCGGTCCCCTTGCCGCCTTGGTGGCGTGGTATGGGAGTTGGCCCTTGGACATGGGCTTGCTGTCCTGGCTGAGGGCGAGCCCGGCGGCTCGGATGGGCCCAGCGGTTCCGGCGACCATGGATGTGGCCGTCTGGGTAGCCCTAGGAGTGGCTGCTCCGGTGAGACATTAATGCGCGTGGATGGCCATGGCGTTACAGGCCTTGGTTGCACTGGTTGTGTCCGGCTTGGGGCCCGCGTGTGGGGTGACGGCAGTGGATGGGATGGTGATGTCTTGGGATCAGCGGTCTCCGTGGCTCTCGCTGCCATGGGGGTAGCGGCGGTGGTGGCCCCGAGTGGTGCTGTCCCGGCCGGATGCATGCCTGTAGGGTGGGCGGTGTTCTGTTCCTCCTCCTCCTGGTAAACGTCATCGCTCGTACCAGGTCCTACGCCGAGTGGTCCTACGGCGACGAGTGGGGGCGAGCCTGCTGAGGACCCGCGGGATCGATGAGGCGTGGCTCCCAGTACCACATCCCCGAGGCGCTCCTGTATAGGCAGCCCGGGTTCATCCTCCAGGAGAGCTCCCGCCATCTCCTCCAGGGTGAGTCCTTTTCCACCTCAAAGGCCTGGAGGCGTTTTGATGAGCATTGGCTGCGGTGTTAAAGTTACGGCTGATAGATTTCCGTTCAGGTCCCCAAGCCGCGGGAGTGCCAGCTGCGAGTTGTATTCCGCGTGGTCAATGCTTAGGGCCTCCAGCGCGGATGTAACGCCCGTCGGGGCTGCAACATCCAAGTCCCTGGCCGTAGGGGAGGCTGCGCGGGATCTGGTGGATGAGGGTGCCAAAGGTTGGGAGTCTCGGCTTCGGTATCGCGGATGATGCGCATGGCGTCGGTGATGGTGGTGGTGATGATCACGTTTTGGCATTTTGTCGTTTGCTCGCTTTTATTACGTTCTCGTTATTCTATTGCATCGTAACATGATTACACTGATGTGGCAACCGTGTGGAGTCATTGGTTCGACAAAGTCGGGCACGAACCGACGGTAGCAGGACGCTATGCCGAGGCATCGGCGTAGCTCCTTCAGGTTTGCTGGCGGAGTCAGCTCTCGAATGGCAGCGACCTTGCCGGGGTCGGTCTGGATACCGGCTTCGCTAATCACGTGGCCAAGATATCTGATGCTCCGCTGGAAGAACTGGTATTTGTATCGGTTGATACGGACATTTGCTTACCGTAGTACCACCACACGTAGGTTCCTCACATGCTCTTGGAGTGATGATGTCCAAGTAGGCGAAGGTATGAGGCCGAAAACGGTGTCGAGAGCCCGTTGAAACGTTGCCGGTGCCGAATGCACCGAAGGGCATCACTTTTCAGTGAAATAGCCCGCGCCCCGTGTATTCCTGGCTGTCGGCAGCTACTGGGGTCTGGCAGTACCCATTCTTCAAGTACAGCGTTTATATAAAGCGGGCGCTGCGCATCCGCTCCAAGATGTTATGAATGCGGGGCAGAGGGTAAGCGTCGGGAATCGAATTCTCGTTCAGCGGCCGGTAGTCAACGCACATCCTGACGCCTCCGTTTTTCTCTTTCATCGCAGAAATACCCGGATGATACCGCTGCTTGATCGGGCGGTCGTTGCGCATCACGATGTTGTGCCCTGCGATGTGGGAGTCACCAGCAAGGGTGTCGAACCGAGACAGCTCTCGTTCAAGGAACTTCTCTATCCAGGGCTCTGGGTTGTGGCGGTTCCACAGTATGGGGTGTCTATAGTTCTGGATGGTGTCGAATCCCGGAATCGGACTCTCCTTGCCCCATGGCGAAAAGGGTTTCGTCGGATCGCCAAGTCGTCGGGGGCGGGCAGTGCTCTAGTCCAGCTCGGGGCTGTGCTGGATCCTGGGCTGTTGATGTACGGTGGTGTGTTCCCTCGTTGGGGACGTGTGGGTGCAACCGTGCGATGTCTTCGTGAGTAATGCGCTCGTGGAGAGGATTCTGGCTGTGCTTTCGGCTGTGGCCTTGTTGTCAAGTCGAAGCGGGCCTTGCGTTGATTCTTCCCATGGGCGTGGATTCCTGGCTAGGATTTCCTTGGGGGTCCGGCAAGTGGATCCGAGTCGGATCCTGAGGTGGGGCCCTTCTCACCAGGGGCCGGGTTTCCGGGCCAGGGGATGGATGACCAGGACCGAGGTCCCGGTACCCGGCTCTGGAAGGGGCTTCGGGTCCCGTCCCAGGTACGAGAGAGAGAGAGGGGGCGGGGCGGCCGATCCCGTCCGCCAGGAGTCTGTCGCCCAGCCCTGGCAGGGAAGAGACAAAATGCTATCAGCCGCGGGGAGGCGTGACTTGGGGCCGGTGGGATGTGTACATATCTATGGCGTTCATAGTGGGCTTTACCCTAACTCCTAACAAATATTTACATGTGCCCTTTGTGGGTCTTTGGGATCGTCGCTGAATACTTATCCTAATCCTAACCTGTTTACTAATCTTAATTAAATATTTACAAAAATGTGCAAAAGGCCCGTGCCCGGGGGGCCTCGTGAGGGATACCTCATACATGTATACGGAATATCTCCAGCTGAAGACCAGTTCAATCCGTTTATTTTCTGATGATTCAAATGTTGTTGCTTAACAGTTTCATTATCCAATTCTTTAATGTTAAATGGTTTTTTAAATTGAAAGAAATTGGGTATGACAGTTCCGGCCGGCATAAACGCCAATTTTTTTACAAAAACTTGTTTATTGTTTCCAAGTAGATATTGAAAGTATACTTGAATTTCGATCTACAGTGTTCATGATGGTTAGATGGCTTTTAAATCAACTGAGGGTGAGTTTGGAAAGGCTTTCTCCTTTGTATACCGACAAGATTAGAATATAATTTTTGTATAAATAAAGCACTTGTCTTTTTTTTTTTTAATTCCTTCTATTCCTCTCGGGAACTTAGGGCTTCTACGAGAGCTGAATTTCTCGTATTAGTTTCAGTAATCGTTGTAAGTTTTTCGACCGATCTGGTGATTGGCCAGATGCGGCTTATCCCAGTGGTGGGACTGCCACCTGTCGCCATCGGGGATTGGCGTCTACGGTGTTTGTTGTTATTCGTAGAAAAGCGAACAGTCTGGTAAAGCGCTCGCCCTGCTGGGTGTTGTTGCTGTTCGCAGAAAAACACAGGGTGCGCTTGGTACTATGTGGGTGGCCCCGTTTTTTTTCTCCGATGTAGTGAGGAGGGGGGTGGGGCGTTGGGGCAAGTGGAAGTTGCCGAAACAATTCAATTCGTCAATAAAAACTCACTCGCCTACTACCAAGCATAACATGAAAAATTTAGAAATATGACTTCTAGGTGGGAACACTTGGCATAGAAGAGCGATAGCTCAGAAAAGCTCTTAGCCGGTATAAAAAGGTCGTGGCCCACCGATAAAATAGTCATTACCTAGGTAAATACCCGTGGGTCAATACCCGGGTGAATACCCGTGGGTCAATACCCGGGTGAATACCCGTGGGTTAATGCCTTAAAACGCTAATAACTTCGGTCAAAGGAAAAGTGCCGAGAAGAGAGAGGACTCCATCGACCTTCAGGATAACAGGACGTAGTCTGGAAGGATCCCGGAAATTGAAGAAAAACGTTAATCCTACAGAAAAACTCACTCGCCTACTACCAAGCATAACATGAAAGCCGGCCGAACAATTAAGCAATGAATAAGTGCACCGGTGCATTTCTTTTTATGTGGATATCAGCGAAGACAAAAATAACAGCAGAGACTTTTCCAAACAAGTTCACAATTCAAGTAATCTGAGAATCGGGTAGCAGCTGAACAAACATAAATATATATATAGTAACATATCCATAAGTCCCTAAGACTTAAGCACATGCCTACACAATAATACACATACAACATGTACACCCAGACACACCCACACACCCTACACTACATTGGATGTACCCAATGGATACCAGGTTCCAGATAAGTCACCCACTGGTAGACTAAACATCCAATGCCTAATTTATACATTCCTTGCTTAAGGCCTCGCATCATCGTCACGTTCCCACGTTCAAAGTTCGGACTCGCAATCCCGAAAAACAGAAGTATTAGATTTCAATAAACAAAATTATAAGAATCTAAGAATCCTAAAGCGAATGCACTTGAATCCAAGAGAAATGTTAAGACAATTAAAGTCAGCAACTCCAAAGCTCTCTTAGAAAAGCTCGAAACCGAGGCTTGAACGCCAATCAAATCAGAGTAATTATCAGAGTTCAGTTTGAGGCCTAATTACAATCGGTCAGTGTTCTTCTCTACTAAAAATATTATAATCATTCAGTAAAATAAAATTATATTTTTTTTTCCTATGAGCATTGCGATTATTTAATTGTTAAATAAAGAGTCCTTTTAATACGGATTCGCCAGGATCGGCGAATTAAAACAGTGATTCTAAATTTATTTTAAGATCCGCAAAAGAATCTACGTGAAAGTTGTATTTAAGAAAATCAGAAACATCTGCAAAACAATTTAAAAGAAAATCCCGTGCGGTCGGAAACAAAATAAATTAACATTTTTAATTTCGTAATTTAAAATTAAATTTAATATAAACTCCGTGTATACAGAAACTTATACAAATACACCATGGCAGTTCCGCAACTTTCGGAAACTGAACTACTACGATGGCACACCTGGCAAGCTGTCTCGGTTTGTTAACCAGATCGAGCAGCTACTTAACTTATACTCTACCAAAGATGCCAGGCAAACACATGTTATCTACGGAGCAGTAAAACGCTTACTAGTGGATGCAGCATTGGAGGTCGTGACCCAAGAAAGAGTGTATACAAAGACGGCCCTGGCGATGGCATTCAAGGATCACAGACCCTACATAACACTTATAAGACAACTGAAAGATACATCATACCCCGGAAGCAAATGTTAAAAAGAACTGTTAAATCTGTAATAGATTAAAAATTGCCGGATAGAATTTATATGTCATTGGCACGCAAAAATATTGATACTATTTATAAATTAAAACAAGCTTCAATGGAGCTAGGCTTCTATGATGCCAGTCCAGAAAGTCAGCGTTCTAATAGATCAGAAGGGAACAGACGCAGGAACAGGGGAAATCATAGTTAAAGCAATAATTAAAGATATTACAATAATAGAAATCACAATTACAGCAATTATTATCCTGGAACGAATAAGAATAATAATACGCAACCTCAAAGTTCGAATCAACCTACGACAAATCGAAGTCACAATCCTCTTTACAATTCCCTTAATTTCCAACCTTCAACCTCAAATAATACTAACGGTCAGGTGCCGGTAAAAAGGCAACGCGAGAGTCAAAGTGGCCAAAGCAGAATGGATAAAAATTTTCATCAAACTGCCTCGGAGACTCAAGTGACACAGGAGGACGTACCAGTCCCCATGTGCGAAAATTTACAAGGGAATGATCGACACAGGCTCATCAATCAATATCATAAGGGAAAATTTTTTAAAAATTTAGAAGAAAAAAAAAATAAGATCTAACAGTGTATACCATTAACGGGGCAATAAATTTTAAGAAAAGTATAATAATGAAGGCCATTGCAGTATGTCGGTCTGTTCAGAAGTTTAATATCCACAAATTTTCCGACAATTATGATTTCCTGTTGGGTCGGAAGTATCTAGAGGGTACGAAAGCTAAGATAGCCTTTAAGTTTTTGTATGGAGAAAAGAAGGGCGAGACCGCATCTACATGCCTCGACCCACAGCAACAGGATGATTCTGCTCCAGTGGAGGAAATTTATCCAAAGATGCAAAAGGTTAAGACCGCACCTAAGTGCCTTACACCAAAGCATCAACAACAGAAGAAGGAGACCGCATAACCAAAATTCCTCACTTCAAAAGTTGTTAGTGACACAGTGGATGATCCCATGTCCGTTGGCAACGATATAGTCAAATTCGCGATTAACACTGAGTTACGCGAATGTAACGAGTATAGACTCGAGCATCTAAATGTAGAGGAAATTGAATGTTTAAAGAAGGTTCTATACGAATATAGAGACATTCAGTACAAGGAAGCCGAAAATTTGACCTTCTAAAGTACTATTAAACATGTCATCCAGACTCAGTATGAGGATCCAGTATACCGTAAGCCCTATAAGTACCCCCAAAGTGTTGACCAAGAAGTCAACAAACAAATCAAAGACATTATAGAACAAGGGATCGTTCGCAAATCGAAGTCCCCTTATTGTTCTCCTATTTGAGTGGTCCCCAAGAAGGAAGACGTCTCTGGGAAACAAATCCTAACAATTTAGGATGGTAGTTGATTACAGGAATCTCAACAAAATAACTGTTAATGACAAATTCCCATTTCTCGAATGAGTGAGATATTGGATAAATTGGGTAGATGCCAATATTTTCCAACCATTGATCTAGCTTAGGGGTTTCACAAAATCTAGATGGACGAAAATTCTATTCTATTCTATTGCAAAAACTGCTTTTGCAACTAAGGATGGACAGTACGAATATACACGTATGCCTTTTCGCCTAAAAAATGCTCCAGCTACTTTTCAGAGATTTATGAATAATCTTTTGGAAGATTTAATCTATAAAGATTGTTTAGTCTTTTTGGACGATATTATTGTTTACTCCACTTCATAGGAGGAACATATTTTATCTCTGAAGAAAGTCTTTGAGAAACTGAGATGCCAATATTTTCCAACCATTGATCTAGCTTAGGGGTTTCACAAAATCTAGATGGACGAAAATTCTATTCTATTCTATTGCAAAAACTGCTTTTTTAACTAAGCATGGACAGTACGAATAAACACGTATGCCTTTTGGCCTAAAAAATGCTCCAGCTGCTTTTCAGAGATTTATGAATAATCTTTTGGAAGATTTAATCTATAAAGATTGTTTAGTCTTTTTGGACGATATTATTGTTTACTCCACTTCATAGGAGGAACATATTTTATCTCTGAAGAAAGTCTTTGAGAAACTGAGATGCCAATATTTTCCAACCATTGATCTAGCTTAGGGGTTTCACAAAATCTAGATGGACGAAAATTCTATTCTATTCTTTTGCAAAAACTGCTTTTTCAACTAAGCATGGACAGTACGAATATACACGTATGCCTTTTGGCCTAAAAAATGCTCCAGCTACTTTTCAGAGATTTATGAATAATCTTTTGGAAGATTTAATCTATAAAGATTGTTTAGTCTTTTTGGACGATATTATTGTTTACTCCACTTCATAGGGGGAACATATTTTATCTCTGAAGAAAGTCTTTGAGAAACTGAGAGACGCCAACTTGAAGTTGCAGCTAGACAAATGTGAATTCATGAAAAAAGAAACTGAATTCCTGGGACATATTGTCACAACAAATGGCATTAAACCAAACCCAAACAAAACTAATGCAATCACAAATTTTCCGTTACCTAAGACCCCTAAACAGATAAAATCCATTTTGGGATTATGTGGGTTCTATCGCAAGTTTATTCCTAACTTTGCCAAAAAAGTTAAACCCATGACCCTCAAACTAAAGAAAGGTGCTGTAATAGATATCAAATGTAAAGACTACATCGAATCATTTTCAAGACTAAAGGTTTTAATAACTTCAGATCCGATATTAATCTACCCTGATTTTTCAAAGCCCTTTTCTCTAACAACTGACGCGAGTAATGTAGCTATTGGTGCAGTGCTATCATGTTTGTTATGCCAGCAAAACGTTGAACGAACACGAAATCAAATATGCTAAAATTGAAAAAGAATTGTTTGCTATAGTTTGGGCGACAAAATATTTCAGGTCATACATATTTGGCAGGCCATTTGAAATAATGAATGATGCAACATTGGTATGGCTCATTAATATCAAAGAGCCGAACATGAAATTACAAAGGTGGAAAATCAAACTTGACGAATTCGATTATAAAATAAAATACCTTCCAGGCAAAGAAAACTATGTCGCGGATGCTCTTTCCCGCACAAAGATAGAAGAAGTCATGGTTGGCGAAGTCGCAAACAGCCCAGACGCAACTATACATAGTGCTAATGAAGATAATTTAAATTATATATCCACCATTGATATATATAGACCAAACAATTTCTTCTCTAGACAAACAGAGATACAAAAAAAAAGACAGTGACAAGTGTAAGCCACTACTAAAGACTACTACTAAAGATTCAAATAATCTATAAAGAAATGACACATGAACTCGCCAAAACCCTCATTAAGGAATATGTGTGGACCAAGAAAAGCGCAATTTACTTCCCTAATGATGGGGATTTTCTGATCTTCCAGAAGGCATTTACCGAAATTATAAGCCCTAACAATTTCACAAAACTATTGAGATGTACCACGAAAGATTAATCCTAAAGAGACATAAGGAAGTTTTACATCCAGGTATAGAAAAAACCATTAATTGGTTTAAAGAAAAATACTATTACCCGAAAATTCAAAAGCTAATTCAAAATATTATTTATGAATGTGAAATCTGTAATCTTGCAAAAACAGAACATTGAGACACAAAATACAGACACAAAAATACTTCTTCTAGCTTCAAAGCGAACGGTCGTGTTTTTTTTCTGCGCTCCGAATTTATTTTTGTTTTGCTAAATCCAGCGGTGGAATTTAACAAATTCTTTAATAATTCTATTTCGTAATCCGTACTAGTTAAAGTTCCGTTCGCTTCGCGAGTGAATCTTTTGTGATAAATGCATTATTTTAATAAATTAATTCAATCTGTTCTCTTTCTGTCTTTGCGTTTTGTTTACCCTCTCTTTCGTGCGTTGTCCGTAGTGCTGTTTGGTGTTGTTTTTGTACTTAACTGCACGGTGCACCACCTCTCTCTCTCTCCCACACAAAATCCTATAGTGCAGACTGCGCTCTTGCGGTACATTTTCTGATTTTGTCTTTTGGTACAGTGGTCAAAACCCAATTAAACATGGAAACCAATGTTGTCTGCTTCCATAACAAATGCCGTCAGGTAATAAAGCCTGAGCAGTCAAAAATGACCTGTTGGCTATGTGATAGAATGGTGCACACTAAGTGCACTGTTGTACTATTGTGATACTTGCCTAGGAGTTGCGAATGAAATGCAGCTCTTTATGCGCCAAACTAAAGGTGGCTTGAAAGGACTGATCAGCAGTTTTGGCGTGGCTAGAGGTAGTTTTCGTCGAGCTGATGATCTTCTTTCTGCGCTTGATTCACAATTTAATAGCCTCAAACTATTAGAAGAATCTCCGAAGCGCAAGAAAGCCGCTGGTGGTAGGGGAATGCCCCGCAACCTTCGTCAAGTGATCAACAGGACTCCACAGCTGATCAGTTGACGATCGCAGCAAACCCTCAAATGTTGCTTAGATCGGCAGATCTATTACTAAAATATTCAATGATATGGGAAAGCGGACAAAGATTCAGCTTTTTTGTGCATAGCTTTGCAAAACTGGATAAGATCCGAAGGCGTACAAATTTCTGTAACAACCAGTAAAATGGTGTATCTGATATAGAAAGATTTCACAAGACCGTAAATGAAATGCTGAGAGTCATCGGTGGTGAACGTCTTATCTTATACGTCTATAATCATAAAACTAAGCATAATACTACCAAACGATCTCCGGCAATGAGAGAAATTCCAACCAGCTACAAATACCACTATTTGAGTATAAACATAACAAAGACATTGCTTATGCTCGAAAATCTAGTAACTGAAGCAAGCGACTATCCCAATGTACCTCAGATACAATACTTAGTCGATTAACTAAAACGGGAAATAAATGGATTAAGAATTATTAACAGAATCAAAAGAGGTCTTTTGAACGTAGAAGGGAAGGCATATAAATACTTTTTTGGTACATTAGATGAAGACGACAGGGAGGAGTTGGAGGAAAAAATTAATAACATGTCAGAAGACTCTGTGAAAACCCATGATCTAAACATGGTTATCGACGTAATCAACAGCGGTAAAGACATAATTAATAGGATCAAGGTGGAAAAAGAACAGAACCAACAAACTGCGATACTGATATTCAACATACAGCAGTTTACAGAATACATAGAAGATATCGAGTTAGGTACGCAATTAACCAGATTAGGAATCTTTAACCCAAAATTACTAAAACACGATTATTTGAAACACGTAAATTCGGAGAAAATGCTAAAGATAAAAACATCAACTTGGCTCAAGACAGACACGAACGAAATTTTGATTATATCCCACGTTCCTAGCGAGATCACTAAAGTTCTTATATTTCAAATAGTTCCGTACCCAGATGAACATAACTATATTCTAACCGAGCAAATATTCGATAAATTTTATATATTCGACAACCAAGTATTTCATAAAGATAAAGATAAATTAATAATCGACAAATGTATTGTTGGACTTATTAAACAAAAGCAAACTCAGTGCAAATACATTAGGTTAGGTTAGATAAGGTCGGAAGGCCTCACGGGGCCGCGCATAGGCCAATATGGCCCATAGCTGTCCGAGTGTTTCCTTATGGACCTTGAGAATGTTTTTGCGACTTTCGAAATCCTTTAGGATCGAGGTATTTTTCGCGAAGGCAAGTAGTTCGCCTGGCTTCTTCCTGGAGGCATCTCCTAGCGATGCCAGAACCGGAGCGCAAAACCGGACACTTGCAAATGAGATGCTCCAAGGTTTCAATTGCCTCGGATTCGTCACATTTCCGGCATCTGGCGTTGTCGGTAATGCCCAGTTTGACTGCGTGTGCCGCAGCTAGGCAGTGACCTGTAAGAATTCCCACTAACAGTCTGCAGTCTTTCCTTGGAAGATGCAGCACGTAGTGACTGAGTTTTACGTTGCGCATGTGCAGAGCATGATTTTTGAAAGTTTGCAGGTGGTGGAAGTTCTTCTCCATCTGCTTTTGGCTCGTGCGTCGGCGCGTTTTTCCAGGTAGCTTTGGAGCGTTCTAAGGGAGACAGGGGGGGTTGGTGGTGCGTGTTGGCCGCTTTTAGACGGTCCATTATAGCGTCTGTGGTCACGTTGTTGAATGCTCCGGATATATCCACAAACACTACGAGAGCATATTTTTGGTTATGCAGGGCTTTCTCAATGGTGGCTAATAATGAGTGTAGTGCCGTCTCTACTGATTTACCTTTCGTGTAAGCATGCTGGTTGGATGACAGTAGTCGTCCTGCCTCTATTCTGATGTATATGTCCAGCAGCTTTTCTAGCGTCTTGAGTAAGAAAGAGGTGAGACTAATCGGCCTGTAATCCTTGGGGCTCATATGGCTGCACTTCCCTGCTTTTGGCAGGAAGACAATCCTAGAGGTCCTCCATTCGATAGGAATATAGCCCGTGCTTAGGCAAGCTGTGAATATAGCGTGTAGCCATGGGATGATCACTTCTTTGGTCACCTGTAGCGTGGCTGGAAATATTCCATATCGTCTAGGTGCTTTTATTCCCGCAGAGTCTATAGCTTATTGGATTCTTCTAGAGGATATTAGATCTGTTGGGAGATGCTCTTCCCAGTTACGAGGTCCTGGTCCTTGTTATCTCGGTACATCCTGGGAAGTGAGCATGCATTAGTGCTGTTAGGGCCACTTCGCTGCCCTCAGTCCACTGTCCGTCATCGCGTTTGAGCTGACTCTCTATGGTTGGCTGCTTCAATAACATCTTCCTGAGTCTAGTCGTTTCTGGGGCCGTCTCGATATTGGAGCAGAAGTTTCTCCACGAGCTTCTTTGTGCCCTGCGTATTTCCTTCTTGTAATCCCTCAGTAGGATCTTATATCATTATTCATAACGTTCAAGTACCCAAAAGACCACCAACAATTACACAAGTGTTCCAGCGCTCAAGTAATATGATCTAACGCTTATACATAAGCCGATCGCGGAGCGTTGGAATGCTGAGCATGCACTTTGCAGCTCAAGTGGTCAGACCATACATGACATATGCATGCCTTCTGCATACATATGTATATGTATATGGAACTATATGTATATAATAATAAGTACTATATATACGGGTCAGCTCAGCCCAAGTTGAGCGCATAAGAAACATTCGAATAAAGTAACTCTAACTGAGCAGACGCTCTGACTCTAAAATACTGAACCTTCTTTGGGATCCTTGCGAACATCATACCATTCCACCAGGGCGCCCTGGCCCTCTTTCTGGCTCTAGATGTCGGGCATGCTGCGCGTTGCGCATCTAACAATTCCCTGGAGAGGGTCTCTAGGGACTTTTCTTTGTCTTCAGCGGATTTTACTAGGCCCGGGCCAGTCGCGAGTCGTGTCAAGATTGTCTTCTTGAACTTCCCCCAGTTAGTGTTACGGGGGTTTCTGAAAGAGGTTGGTTTGGGAGAGTGTTCGAATTCGCATAGGAATTGTATGTACTTATGATCTGAGAAAGATGGTCTCTAAAGGACTCTCCATTCTGAAACCATAGTACTTTGTCCCCTTACGAGTGTTAGGTCTAGCACTTTCGAGGAGGTGGGACCTATAAAGGTGTTCTTTTCCCCCTCGTTAGCTATGCATAGGTTGGTTGATAGTAAAAAGTTTAGGAGTGACTCACCTCAGTCGTTGATGTCGGGGCTACCCCATACGCAGTGATGCGCGTTGGCGTCTGCACCTACGATCAGTTGTTGGTCGTTCGGGCTGGCTTCCACCATGCTCCTGAGTTCCTCCGGTGGGGCCGTTCTGTCGTGTGCCATGTAGCAGGAAGCTACCAAAAAGCGATTCCTCTCGCTCTCCAGCATCACAACAGTCAGGTCAACCGTGCTGTTATGAGACATAAGGTTAGCATGCAAGCCCTTCCGTTCTTCCCTTCTTCCCTTCTGTTTCTGCTTACCGATGGTGTGTAGAAGAGGTTGTAATTGGAGGACTTTAGTCCGGCGACGGCATTGCCCGAGGCAATCCATGGCTCTTGGACCAAAGCTATGTCGGCGGACCCTTGCTCCAGGGCGATGAGGAGATCCGCCGACGCGACCTTGCTTTTATGAAGATTGAGCTGCAGCACCCTCAGTGGCATGGGTACTGGGCTTATCTCCATTCGACGGGTTGACTGTCAAAGTCAGGTCTCCGTCCTCCTCATCCGTCTCGCCTAGCGAAAGTCCCTGGGCAGCTTCCGCGATGGTTTCCAGACCTAGGTCCTTCTCGACTTCGCCTGCCTTCAGAGTGTGATCATCCTTATCCCCGGGATGGCGTTTTTTGAGGCGCAGGTACACGCTCCCCATGCCCCATGCCATCTTCCCGTACCTTGGATAGAGGATGTCCTCCGTCTTCTTATTTATCTGGAGGACTGCATTATGGCCCAACTCCTTGGGTGATGAGGTCGCAAGGTGCAGAACCATCCAGTCCGCGGTTTGTATATCTGGATTCTGCCGCTGCAGTAGCTTCAGCGCCCGGTCTTCTTGGATTGCGATGGGAAAGAGAACCTTCCCCTTAGGAATGGACGGGATTAGCTCCCTGTCCACCACCTCCAGCTGCGCCCCCTCCCACAACGCCTCCAATTGGCAGACCGTTTGCGTCAGCCACTTTCTCGTCGGGTCATCCATGCACTTCATGATTTTGACCCCGTTCAGCCACCCGGCACCATCAAATGTGGGCATGGGGGCCTCAGGACCTTCCTTCATTCGTGCAAACAATGACTCAACGAGTAGCGCATACACCAACTTTCACCGCGGCTCGGTCATCTTGCCGGCTTCATCGGTTCTCTCAATGAGTGCCACGATCAAGTGTCGTTTGATCGCGTTACTGACTTTTAGCCTCTTCTCGGGCTTCTTCACAAGTGCAGCCTGCCCTCTGCGACCCTTTGCTCGGCCCAGGTTAGCTTTGCATTCTCCTGTGGGGATAGGGCGGCTTTTCCCTTGAGCCGCCTCAGGATGCGAAGGGCGGTTTTGTATTGCGAATTAGCCTTCATCCCCTCGCTTGAACGCTTCAGCCCGCCCCTGCGCGGGGAGCTGGTGCCTGGTTCGGCGAGCGGAGGAGGATTTCCTCCTCTTCTTAAGAGAGCTGCATGCTCTCCAGGTCCCATTCTGTATCGACTATGGAACCTGAGCGGCTTAGCCTCCCTTGAGTCGTTATTGTGTTAGCAGTTGCATTGCAACTGACATGACCTGCTCCCGTCAAATCAAAATATTAATATAAGGAAACAACATCATTAAAATTAAGAATTGTACCATGCAAATAGATGAATTCCTAATTTCTAATAATCTAGCAGATTTTACACTAACGATTTATATCACCAATAAAGTTACACGTTTGGAATCAATAAATCACTTTGAAACAAGAGAAATTATAAAATTGCATGTAAAACACTACAGCTTTTTCCAAATTATATGCATTACAACTTTTGTCATCCTGATAATTAGTTTGAGTCTGTATTTATCATATAAGTTTAAAAATAAAAACCTAAGAAAATATTGTTAAATATTGTAAACAATGAGAAGAACTTCCGCACATTGAAACTAATGTCAAGGAAAATATTCAACCAGAAAACAATATTACGATATATCCAAATTTAACGACCTTGAAAGACACAGGATCATTAAGTCAATTTTGGTTTGGAATATTATGTTGGTCATTCCTTAAAATTGAAATGTGGTATGTAAACTTCTCATAATTTTATTTGGATGCAGCAAAGTAAAAATGAAATACGTTGAATTCGAGAAAGACGAAAGGATGCAACTGCGGAAAATAACAACCTGAATCTTGACCAGTATGACTTCCTGATTCCAGACACTATTATTGAGCATCCTTGCTTGCCCTCAATAAAGTGTGATTTTCGATTTAGGAAATCAGATAAACACTACGTTTTTGTAATTAATCAATATGGTAACAAAATTGATTTCGATTCTGAGTCTTGGAGATCTTTATTAAAATTGGGAATAAGTTAGTTATTCCACTGTCTGATTTGGAGGGTTCCTCGTTCAAGAAGGAATAAATGATACATTGCAAATAATTTTAGTTGAAATGATTCCATTTAGAAAAAAAATAAAGTATATAAGAGTAGATATTTACTGACCGTTATTAACACGTTTTTAAGTATGCGTACGCCGAAGCGGTTAAGACAAAAGCAATGGAAACTTTTTTTTAGAAATAGTAAATGTTGACCTGAGCACATTCAGTCAGATTTGAAATGAAAATATCATATAAATCATTACTTCTACAAACCTAAAGGCATCTATATGTGAACGCCTTAATAAAGGGTGACTATAAATGGATTCATAAAATCAAATTTCTTGTAGAAAACTACAATAATTCTTATCATTAAACTATTAAAATGAAGCCTGTGGATGTGTGTGCCAAAAATGAAGAGTTCATTTTAAAATCAGTATACATCAGTATACATAAACATAAATTTTTAGTAGGTGATTTCGTTAGAATAAGTAAATACAAGGGAGTATTTATGAAGGGATATGAACCTAATTTGACTACAGAAGTTTTTAAAAGTGAAGTATACAGGGCCAGTAACGTATGAAATATAAGATTATATTAGTAACCATATAAGGTTCGTTTTATAAAGAAGAACTTCAGAAAGTAAAAGATAAGAATGCGTTTCTGATAGAGAAAATAATTAAAAGAACCGGGTATGTGTAAAGGGTGGCGCCTTCGACTCCAGCCACAACTTTTGTATATCTGTAAATGATATGCTTAATTAATAAAACACAATAAAATAATGTTAAATTCAATTTGTTTTTGTTTACTTACATTTCCGTATTTTTTTTAATGTACAACTATATATAATAATTTTGTATTATTGAGTATTAGTGAAGCTACTGCTACTTACAATATTTATATTATAACGACCGTGGGTTAAAGTATTACAATTATCTGGTAAAATATATCTCTTAACATCTGTTTGCTCGCGGCTAATGCGAGTGACTTCGCTCCCAAATTAAACACGGATTACGAGTATTCGCTAGCACGTCCAATGATCAGTCAACCTATGAAATCAATCAAATGATTAACTGAAATCTTTATTTGTTGTTTGTTAGTTAATTCACTGGCTTACAATATAATTCTTACATTTATGTTTTCCTCGTCAGCTTGCACGTCCACGCCGAATGCCAATTTCTCGCAACAGCTGCTTCTCAGTGCTTGGCAAAACTACGGTTGTAAGCTTGAGGTACAATATCGAAAATATACGTAGAAAAGCAGTGGTGCATCTGCGTTACCTCGGTTTTGGGCGAATTATCTAGGGTGGAGGTAAATCTGGGCGCAGGGCCGAATTAATATCTTTGGCAACATTTCATTTGTCGTCGTAACATCATACTAATTTCATTTATAATTTCTTTATAATAAATGTAAGACCTACTACGAATTACTCGCTGTGAACCATAAAAATGCCTTTTTATACTTAATACATTTGATTTAGTCTACATAATTTAGATTCCTAATAACAGATTTTTTCATCATTCATCATTTCCTTCTTCATCAACTAAATAAGAGTATGCCTTAGCCTTAAGTCCCGCAAAAGAATTGATAACTTTACCGGCAATTTTATCATTCATTTTTCCTGGATCTTTATTATTAGCCTGTAGTATATTAAATTGTTTTTCTTGCTTATAGTTAGAAGTATAAAAGTATGAATCTGTATCTTGTAACGAACTTATTTCTTTGTTTCTGCTCGCTACGAATTGCAAAGGCTATCTCAGAGAGTTTGTTTATTCGTCCCACCAAATTTATGATTTGTGTGATTGCCCGACCAAAGAGAAGACAGAGTTTCAGATTTAAACCACCTTTATTCAATGACTTGATAAAAGAGGCCTGTGACCCTCGCCTTCGGACGCGCGTCGTCGCTCTTTCTTCGTCCTTCTTCGTTGGTCCCGCGTCGCTCTCGACGGCGTTCCTGTTCCGGCTCGACTGGACTCCAGGCACTCGTTGCTCTTGCCAAAGGACCAACCTGCGAGCTTGATCGGGGCTTAGGATGTATCGTCCGTAAAATCATCTAGAGCTTCTCCCCGAACCACCTTTGGGTCCACTGACTCCACCGTCCCTTTCTGACCACGCCAGGTCCTGGTGTTTGCTTGTCCTTCGCTGGTCCTTCCTTGCGGAGATCCTCTTTGGATGCACGCTTCGACGCACTTATACTTTCACTTGTTCGCGTTGAATGTCTGAGTATCCCGCGTACTTCTCCCGATCGACTGTGTGGCCGTATGGCTCTCCGCGCACTTCTCATTGACTGTCCCGAGCTGCGCCTGCGCATTATAGCCCGCGGGAATCCCGTTATTTCCCTTTTTGCGCAAGACTCACTCGGGTACAAGGTCCAACCCATGTCCCGTTAGTTCACGGTGCGTCCTCTTGGTGCTTGTCCAAAGTCCGCACCGTTACCGTTCGACCTTTGTGCCCTTGGTTGGTTCGAGTCCAAAGTCCAGCGCGGTACCGTTAGTTCACGGTCTCTCCGCTTTGCCGGGGTCCAAGGTCCATTATTTACCGATTGACCTGACCGACCTTGACTCTTCTTGCATTTCGGCCGTCTTCACTGTTGCTATGCCGATCTCCTGCACACGGATTTGTGGGGAGTTTTAAGACTCCTCACAATCTGTTATTCATACAATAATCATTTTGATAGTTCTAAGACCGTTACTTCTATATATTTACAAATTCAGACCGAGAGTTTAATAAAAAAAAAAATAACACGGTTTTCTTGATCTAAAGTACCAAATAAGTATTTGTAAATTTTTCCCATTAAGTTAACAAGACCGCTTTTACTGCGTTTTACAATTCTTATACCGTTCATTTCTCTGTTTAGTTTTCCTACTAGATACTAAATTTGTGGTAAGTTATTAAAAGGTTCTTCATAAGTATTTTCTATATTAGTTAAGTTAATAGATAAGTAATGATATTCGTCGTTTATCGGTAAATCTATTGATCCGGTTTGAAAAATTAGGTAACCGTTTTTGGCCTGGGTGGTGGTGACTTCTAGGTATTGTGTATTAATTGTCGATGCATAACATGATTATCATGCTCAGGAGTAGGCCTTGAATTATAGTTATTATATTTACTCTTATTAATTTTCTTTTTTAACTTGGATATATAGGGTATTATCTTTCTACCTCTATTTGTTTCTTAGAAATGTTTATTATCTATTTGTCTTAAATTTCCTGTCTTTTTGAATGGGTTGTTTTGGTTGTTGTTTTTGATCTAACTAGAGGGGATTCTCTTAAGTTGGTATCTATGCTGAAGTCATGTCTTTTTTCATCGAGTTTTGTTTACTTTATTTTGTTGAGTGTCGTAAGCAGGGGTTCCAGCAAAAATGAAGATGTCAGCTGGTTTTCGGGTTCATTTTCGCTTGTTATTATTCGTAATTTTTCATTAACAGTATTATGAAATCGCTCAATGTCAGAAATTCCTTTTTTTTATATGAGAGTCACTCCTTCTGATTCTAACCAGAGTTTAAGTGCGACGCACATGATAGCGGAGTCTTTGTCGGCTTTTATTTCTGTGGGTTTACCCATATCGTTGAATATGCGTAAAATAGCTCTTTTATCTTCAAGCCAATCTCTACTGAATAAATGTCAATACATGATAGGAATTGTTTATTGTTTTTTAAGTAAAAATCCATGAAATACCTGTCTCTGGGATTGAAGGCTTCTGGGGTTATTTCAAGTTCCTTAAACTGAAGCTCATCTATTGACTCATCTATTTGGATGTGGTCGTACCACATTTTGAATGTATAGCCATTTATAGTGACTGTTTGTGTTGAATAATCAATTTGAGTGTTAGTCGGCTCTAAATAGTTTCTGCCTAACAGTAAATCATACTTTTCTGAGAAATTGTGAATATAAAATATTTGATTAGTGGGACAAAGTTTGCTTGACTGCAATGAAACACTTTGGTTCAATGTTATAACGCCATTTATAGTGTGGACATTTACTTTAGAAGGTTTGATTGGAAAATTAAAGAAATTTTGTTTCATAATGTTAATAGACGTCAGTGTCTACTAAGCATTTGAGAGTGATATTATTTATTTTAATTTTTAGGAATGGGTTTCCACCTCCTCTGAATTGCTTTCTGATTCTGAGGCTGGTTGAAGAAAATATTTCGCATCCTGTGTCCATTCTGTATTGAGCACAAGCATTTTCTCTCTATCTTTTGGTAGAAGGGTTTGGTGCACTAGTATTTAGTTGTTGAAAATTTAAATGATTCTGAATTCTACCTGTATTTACTTTTTGTGTGAGTTCCCTTGCTAACCTTGGATTTATTTCGGCTGGTCTTGTATTGGTATTTTTTATAGTAGTTGCCATTGCTTGTGTATAAACTGTAATATTGGTTTTGTCATTTTCTAATGTCAACTTATTTATGATTACATTTGATTTATCTTCCAATTGTTCGCAAAATAGTCGGAAGTTACCTTTGAAAGGTGTGCGGTACAATCTTCCTAGTAGCTCCTCCAGTGGTGTCTGGGTCTTAAATTCTGTGATTAAGGCGTCCCTTAGAGTTGACCAATCATTATGCATTCCGAATAGGGAAACTTTTTCTGCATCTCCAGTGATTTGAAGTTCGATGGCTCCAATTATGATCGCCTTCTGTCGAGCGTCGTTTGCAGGGTATAGGAATCTGTCCACATTTTCAAAAGTGTGACCGTGCTCCGTGATTATGCCCATCGGGGACGATAAGAAGAAATTGTCTGCTGACAAACCCAGGTCTATTTTTTCACCACAAGGGCCCAAGAGTCCAATAATTTCAAGCATTTCGGTGAAAACGCCTGCGCAGATTTACGACGACTGTGCCACTCCATCCAAAGCCACAGTACAGCGCACAGCTAAAAGTATGGCTGCTTCCGATCTAGCGCTAGCCAAATTCATTTCGGTTTCTGACCGCTTAAGGGAATTTGAGGCTCAGATCAACACTCCTGAATCCGCAGCTCCAACCGTCACGATGCTTAGCGTCCGTCGCGACCAAGTCCGAACCCTATGGGACAAGGTTGGAATTCGACATCTGCTCAGAGTGCCTTGTGTCAGCAGGCGAAGCGGCAGCAGGCAACATGCCTATTCTTAGGGCTAAATACAGTTATTGCTATTCAGTCTATGAAAGGTGTATTGCCCAGCTCGTTGATAAAATCGAGCAGGGCACGTCTCAGTCCATCCCAGTCGCGAACGCTGCGCCACAGGCCTACATTTCCTCTGGCTGTCGGTTGCCTCCATGCAATACAGAAGTTTTCGCAGGCGACTATCTTCGCTGGCCGTCTTTCCGGGATCTTTTCACAGCCATTTATGTCAATAATCCACGGCTGACTCCGATTGAAAAATTATTCCATTTAAATGCCAAAACAAGTGACAACGATTTCGCCTCTCACCAACGAGGGTTTCCGCTCTGCGTGGGAAAACCTAATAGAGCGTTTCGAAAATAAACGATTATTGTTAAACAGTCAATTGAAAATACTTGTTAATGTGCAGTCGATACCACAGGAATCTGGGGCGGCCTTGAAGGTACTGCGAAGTACTGTTCAAGGTTGCTTGACTGCCTTAGAAATGTCAGGCATCAACACTGAGAACTGGGACTGCCTGCTGGTATATCTGTGTTCATCCAAGCTCCCGAAGATAACTCTCTTCTTATGGGACATGGGTAGAGCTGAACACCTTCCTCACAGAACGTCATCAAACCCTAGAGGCCATCGATGATGTGAGACCGTCCGTACCAAGTCAGTCACACTCCAAAGCGATGAACTCAAGTGGGCCCTCTAGAAAACTAAATTCCTATGAGACGAAAGTGGCTCCAAAATCGAAAAGTTGCGACTTGTGCAACAAGGAAAACCATCCTGTCCGTGTATGTCCGCGTTTTCTCCAAATGTCGGTTGACGACCGGTCAGCCTACATTAAACGGAAGCAGTTATGCTTAAACTGCTTTGCAAAGGGACATCAGCTTCGTGAGTGCAATAGTACGCAGAATTGTTTTACTTGCCGTGGCCGGCATCACACGTTGTTGCACCGAACAACCCCTTCTCCAGCAATTCAAGCCCTTCAAATCCTGCAAGGCCAATTCTGCTAATCACGCCAATTTCGTTCCAAATGAGCAAGCTGGTGTTCAAAATTATTTCGCCACGGGCTCAAGAGCTATCCTTCTTGGCACTGCCGTAATCAATATTTTCCATCTTGGCACTAACATTAAGGCACGCGCCCTGATCGACTCCGGATCAGAGGCAACATTCATAACCGAGCGACTGTTCAATCTAATTAGATTGCCATTCCAGGTGGTTCAAGCCCAAGTCTCAGGCTTAAACCATGCATTTGGAGACGACGGCCTATGTCCTCCCTCAACTAGCCGGAAATCTGCCTTCCTACCCAATTCCACAAAATTTCCTTCGGGATCTTCCCGATTTTCCACTGGCGGATCCAAAATTCTATGAGAGCGCACAAACAGATGTCCTTATCGGAGCCGACATTCTGCCTTCGGTGCTTCTGAGTGGAGCAAAAACCAACATCTGTGGCTCTCTCTTGGGGCAAGAGACCATTTCCGGCTGGGTACTAACTGGGCCAGTGTCAGCCTCAGCACAAAGCAGAATTTCCTCTTTTTCGACGCAGATCTCCCACGCGTACGATAATTCACTACTCACAAAATTTTGGGAGGTGGAGAATATACCAACAAAGTTGGTAAAAGAATCCGATTCCATGTGCGAGAAGAATTTCATTCAAACGACCACGAGAAACGAGTGCGGCAAATATGTTGTTACTCTGCCTTTTCGCGATCCAGAACATATCGGTCTTTCTTTCAGCTCTAGGTCTTTCGCATTGGCTCAGCTTTTAGGAAATGAGCAGCGTCTAAAAAGAGATGAGGCCTTAAAAGCGAGATACGATTCGGTGATCCAGGAATATCTCGACTTAAAGCATTCCTACCCATGATTGCAACGCCTATTATATGCCACATCACGCCGTCTTAAAACCGGAGAGCGTAACTACTAAACTCCGTGTAGTATTCAATGCCTCCAGCCCTTCATCGAATGGTACCAGTTTAAATGATATCCTTCATGCTGGCCCTCTCTTACAGTCCGACTTGACCATTCAAATTCTGAAGTGGCGCTATTTCCGATACGTGTTCAGCGCCGATATCGAAAAAATGTATGGGCAGATCTGGGTAGATCCGAAGCACACTCCTTTCCAACGAATACTTTTCCGTAACAATAGAGGGGAAATCAGAGATTTCGAATTGAAAACAGTAACCTTTGGAGTCAATTGCGCGCCTTTCCTGGCCTGGTAGAACTCAGCCATCCAAAAGCTAGCAATATCATTCGAAATTGCATGTATGTGGATGATGTTCTAGCCAGAGCTCCGAGACGCTCTGAATTCCGCCGGATTTCCATTGAGGAAATGGACCTCCAACCAAAAGGAAGGCAACCTCCGACGAATTCTTCTTCGTTCCGCCAGAGTTGGCTATTGAAAAGACCTTTTCAAAACGCCAAGTCCTGTCCCAAATTGCCAAATTGTTCGACCCTGCAGGCTGGTTAGCGCCGTGTATCGTTCTAGCTAAAATTTTCATGCAGTAGATTTGGCTACAGGAGCTTGGGTGGGACGAAAACATTCCAAATGAGCTTTTTCAGCGATGGCTTAATTTTCTCCGAAGTAATTCGGTTTTAGAGCAGATACGCATTCCACGCTGGCTCTCGTTTCATCCAGATTTCAAGGTCAAGCATCATGGCTTTTGCGATGCATCGCAAAAGGCTTATGGGGCGGCAATATATGTCCGCGTAGAATTGGCAGCACCATTATGGTGCAACTCCTAACCGCGAAAACCCGGGTAGCACCAGTCAAAACGGTTTCGCTCCCAAGACTGACGCTGTGCGGAGCGTTATTGCTTTCCGAAATGGCTGCAGCCATCATTCCGCAGATGCCTACGATCAACTCCGAACTTTACTGCTGGACGGACTCCACGATAGTGCTTGCATGGTTAAGCAAGCCAGCGTGCCAGTGGACCACATTTGTAGCCAATAGGGTGACGAAGATCGCACAGACCACAAAAACAGAAAATTGGTCTCATGTTCAATATGAGCATAATCCAGCAGACCTGGCAAGTAGAGGAGTTTTCCTCCAAGATCTAGCCGATAGCCAGTTATGGTGGCACGGACCGACTTGGTTGCAAAATCCACGCAACCAATGGCCCACTCAGGTCGACAACGCTCCGGTGACCGACCTGGAGAAGCGTGCTCTGAAAGTTCATCTCGCAAAAGCTCCTTCAGAACAAATGTTGGCTCGTTTCTCCAAGCTTGAGAAAGCTCTACGGGTCCTTGCTTATGTTCATCGCTTCATTCAGCGGTACAGGAAGCAGACATCTCCATCTGATGTGCATTTGCTGGCCACTGAAATCGCCGCCGCCGAGCGGTTCCTAATTTCGAACACTCAGCGCAGAGAATTCCCTGTGGAATATCACTGCCTAAGTGAAAAGCGTCCAGTGCCAAGTTCATGTGCCATCCTAAGCATGAACCCGTTCCTAGATCCGCAAGGACTGATCAGGGCGTGCGGCCATGTGGTGGCTTCCAAAAGCCTTCAATACAATGAACGGCATCCAGTGATTCTTCCGTATAACTGCCTCCTTTCTCGCCTCCTTGCGAATTTCACTCATCGCATAACTCTCCATGGTGTTAACCAGTTAATGGTGCGACTCATCCAGTCGAAATACTGGATTCCGAGAATTAAGAACCTGATGAAAGCAGTAGTAAATTCGTGCAAAGTATGTGTGATCCACAAAAAGCGGTTGCAAAGCCAACTGATGGGTGTCCTGCCCAAAGAAAGAGCATCGTTCTCCCGACCATTCACGTATACTGGCATGGATTACGCCGGTTCGTTCGATATAAAGAACTATACGGAAAGAGCATGTTTTACTAAAAAGGGGTATGTGTTAGTTTTTATTTGTTTCTCCACCAAGGCCATCCATTTGGAGCCTACTTCTGACTTAACGACCGAAAAGTTTCTTGCCGCTTTCGCTCGTTTTGTATCCAGAAGAGGGTGTCCACGTCAAGTCCAGTCAAACCTTTGTTGGCGCTGCCACCCTGCTTTCCCGCGATTTCCTTCAAGCCGTAAAAGAGTCGGTGACGAATGCCTAAAGTCATCAAGAGATGCAATGGCAATTTATTCCTCCGGGGGCACCCCATATGGGAGGCCTTTGGGAAGCAGGCGTAAAATGTTTTAAGACGCTATTTTACAAATGCACTGCCACACGAAAATACACGATCGAAGAGCTCTCCACAGAAGCGTGCCTTAACTCCAGGCCGCTCTCTCCTATGTCTGAGGATCCGACCGATTTGTCGGGGGACCCCTTATGTCCACGGTGGAACCCGAAGTAAAGGGAGTAACGAAATACATTCTTAATCGGTGGCAGCATTTGAAAGCTCTCCATCAGCAGTTCCGTGTGCTTTGGAAAGAAGAGTACCCCAAAGAACTCCACAAGCGCACTAAATGGCAGGCCCCGTCCAAAAATCTCCGCTTCGATAACATGGTCGTCATCAAGGACGACAACTTACCCTCTAATGAGTGGCGGCTCGGCAGAATTGAGTCTGTCTTCCCAGGAGCCGACGGCAACGTCCGTGTAGTAAATATCCGTACTGCACGTGGAGTTGTTAAACGTCCAGTGGCAAAAGTGGTGCTTTTGGTCATGTTGGAGACCGGGACGAAGACCTTCGAGACCGCAGCACTCATCGATTCGTGCACCCCCATGAGCTGCATCGACGCTTCGTTGGCGTCAGCCTTTACGCTTCCGATGTCCAATGTTGGCGACGAGAAGGTCTGCACGACGACGATTCGCTCCAGGGTCGACGCGAACACGAAGCTGGAGGTCGTGCTCAAGATCGAGCCCAGTGTGCGGATCCGCACACCTGTCCGGGCATTGAGCGACACAGTGGTGTCCAAGTTCCGGGACATAATGCTGGCTGATGACCAGTTCCATCGTCCTGCTACCGTCTCCATGGTCTGGGGAGCAGATGTTTATCCAAAGGTCATCCAATCCGGATTCATGACCTTCGATGAGGGAATGCCGGTCGCCCAGAAAACTGTTTTTGGGTGGATCGTGTCCGGTGCCTGCAGCCTGCCGTAGGATGGCTATGATGCAACCCCAGTGATTGCAAGGGGGGCGGAATGTCCAAGTTACGGGGTTTGGACTGTCACCTGCTCTCCGCTCCCTCTTACGCTCTCTCGCTCTTCACCACAGAGTCTCCAAGGAGTCTCCGCTGAGCTTGGGAGAACCTAGCTAATTAGAATAAACTTCAGTGTAAAAACTATTACTAACGAATAAACATACGCCCGGTCGCGCCCGCGCAATTAAGAAAAGTCAAGTGTTCGCCCTTTCGAGTGTTTTCTATTTCAGCCGATTTTGAAAATTCCAGGACAGCAACCCCCATCACACCCAAAATTTTGATCCATTCGAGCCAGATCACCTGGATTTTCAAATTTTTCCACCAGCGAACAAATTACAAGATAAGTACGAAATTTCCATTCCTTTTAATTGCCGGTCTGGTTCGAAAATCCAATTTCGTTCAATTTGCTGTAAAATTTATTGTCAAATCTAACGGATTTCTCAGACAAAAGGCAATTAAAGAAAAGTACTTATTTATTCCTACGGGCGTCGCCATATTACCCATCGTTCTCCTTTCACCCTCATTCGTGAAAGTTTCTAAGTCCAAATTTCCGAATATATTTAAATATTCATCCAGTCCGAAAAGTGCAAAATTCCAAATGTGAAAAAGTGAAAATAATTTGTGCCAAGTTCAGTGAAAATTACTAAGTCCAGAGCTCTGCCAAAAGTGGCAAAAATTCTGTTCTTGTTTCACTGTGTCCAACGCAAGCCAAATTCTTTTCGCAACACATTTTTGCTTTAACTCCGCAGTCCACTTAATACAATTTGCTTTGCTATCGAAGAATACAATAACGAAACAAACAACACATACCCTCTGGCCATTCCAAATAAAATATTAATTAAACATTTACCCGCCAGTTCCATATATTACATCAACATATATTACATCAACATATACAACATCTATATACATTGCATATATTACATCTACATATATCACATATACATTACATATATTCCATCCACATTTATCACATATACATTACATATATTACATCCACATATATTACCGACACACATTGCGCATATTATCTGCATTCCTTTTAATTATATACCAAAGTGTAAATTGTTTCCCGTCGGCAAATCCAAACCACATATAAAATTTATTCCAAGTGCCGACGCGGAAAAGGCGTTTTTTTTTCCATCAATTTTTTCCATAAATTTCCAAATCAATTTCCGAGCAATAAATTAAAATCGTTTTTTTTTCTTTTTTTTTTAACAAATAAATTTTTAATATTTATTAAACTTTTTTTTAAATTTTCAAAAAATTTAAAAAAACTACGAGACAATAATTTTTTCATCCATAAATAAATAATACGACCGCCAAATATAAGTCGTTCACCCGACAAATATTTTTTCCTGTATTGCTTGGATATTAATTTGTGTTTGTTTTAGAAGTACTTACAACTCGGAGAAAAGATTCCAATTCCACCATTCCATTTTCTCCGTTTCCAGTTGTAAACAAAAAAATAAAATTTTCTACGTTCTAATAAACATTTTTTTTCACCGTGTTTCACATTCCAAGTGTTCCAACCGTAAATCAGGTGGACCTAATTACCATAAATCACAGGTCATTTATACAATTCGCTGTTCACTCCGAGTCACCTGTCCAATTAGTCGAAACTACGGTGAAAACGCCTGCGCAGATTTACGACGACTGTGCCACTCCATCCAAAGCCACAGTACAGCGCACAGCTAAAAGTATGGCTGCTTCCGATCTAGCGCTAGCCAAATTCATTTCGGTTTCTGACCGCTTAAGGGAATTTGAGGCTCAGATCAACACTCCTGAATCCGCAGCTCCAACCGTCACGATGCTTAGCGTCCGTCGCGACCAAGTCCGAACCCTATGGGACAAGGTTGGAATTCGACATCTGCTCAGAGTGCCTTGTGTCAGCAGGCGAAGCGGCAGCAGGCAACATGCCTATTCTTAGGGCTAAATACAGTTATTGCTATTCAGTCTATGAAAGGTGTATTGCCCAGCTCGTTGATAAAATCGAGCAGGGCACGTCTCAGTCCATCCCAGTCGCGAACGCTGCGCCACAGGCCTACATTTCCTCTGGCTGTCGGTTGCCTCCATGCAATACAGAAGTTTTCGCAGGCGACTATCTTCGCTGGCCGTCTTTCCGGGATCTTTTCACAGCCATTTATGTCAATAATCCACGGCTGACTCCGATTGAAAAATTATTCCATTTAAATGCCAAAACAAGTGACAACGCGCACATCGTTTCGATTTCGCCTCTCACCAACGAGGGTTTCCGCTCTGCGTGGGAAAACCTAATAGAGCGTTTCGAAAATAAACGATTATTGTTAAACAGTCAATTGAAAATACTGTTTAATGTGCAGTCGATACCACAGGAATCTGGGGCGGCCTTGAAGGTACTGCGAAGTACTGTTCAAGGTTGCTTGACTGCCTTAGAAATGTCAGGCATCAACACTGAGAACTGGGACTGCCTGCTGGTATATCTGTGTTCATCCAAGCTCCCGAAGATAACTCTGTTCTTATGGGACATGGGTAGAGCTGAACACCTTCCTCACAGAACGTCATCAAACCCTAGAGGCCATCGATGATGTGAGACCGTCCGTACCAAGTCAGTCACACTCCAAAGCGATGAACTCAAGTGGGCCCTCTAGAAAACTAAATTCCTATGAGACGAAAGTGGCTCCAAAATCGAAAAGTTGCGACTTGTGCAACAAGGAAAACCATCCTGTCCGTGTATGTCCGCGTTTTCTCCAAATGTCGGTTGACGACCGGTCAGCCTACATTAAACGGAAGCAGTTATGCTTAAACTGCTTTTCAAAGGGACATCAGCTTCGTGAGTGCAATAGTACGCAGAATTGTTTTACTTGCCGTGGCCGGCATCACACGTTGTTGCACCGAACAACCCCTTTTCCAGCAATTCAAGCCCTTCAAATCCTGCAAGGCCAATTTCTGCTAATCACGCCAATTTCGTTCCAAATGAGCAAGCTGGTGTTCAAAATTATTTCGCCACGGGATCAAGAGCTATCCTTCTTGGCACTGCCGTAATCAATATTTCCCATCTTGGCACTAACATTAAGGCACGCGCCCTGATCGACTCCGGATCAGAGGCAACATTCATAACCGAGCGACTGTTCAATCTAAATAGATTGCCATTCCAGGTGGTTCAAGCCCAAGTCTCAGGCTTAAACCAAACAGTAGCCGCTCAGTCCAAGAAGCTCGGCAGTTTCACCATCCGATCTCCGACTTGGCCCGCGTTGCATTTGGAGACGACGGCCTATGTCCTCCCTCAACTAGCCGGAAATCTGCCTTCCTACCCAATTCCGCAAAATTTCCTTCGGGATCTTCCCGATTTTCCACTGGCGGATCCAAAATTCTATGAGAGCGCACAAACAGATGTCCTTATCGGAGCCGACATTCTGCCTTCGGTGCTTCTGAGTGGAGCAAAAACCAACATCTGTGGCTCTCTCTTGGGGCAAGAGACCATTTTCGGCTGGGTACTAATTGGGCCAGTGTCAGCCTCAGCACAAAGCAGAATTTCCTCTTTTTCGACGCAGATCTCCCACGCGTACGATAATTCACTACTCACAAAATTTTGGGAGGTGGAGAATATACCAACAAAGTTGGTAAAAGAATCCGATTCCATGTGCGAGAAGAATTTCCTTCAAACGACCACGAGAAACGAGTGCGGCAAATATGTCGTTACTCTGCCTTTTCGCGATCCAGAACATATCGGTCTTTCTTTCATCTCTAGGTCTTTCGCATTGGCTCAGCTTTTAGGAAATGAGCAGCGTCTAAAAAGAGATGAGGCCTTCGGTGATCCAGGAATATCTTGACTTAAAGCATTTCTACCCATGATTGCAACGCCTATTATATGCCACATCACGCCGTCTTAAAACCGGAGAGCGTAACTACTAAACTCCGTGTAGTATTCAATGCCTCCAGCCCTTCATCGAATGGTATCAGTTAAAATGATATCTTTCATGCTGGCCCTGTCTTACAGTCCGACTTGACCATTCAAATTCTGAAGTGGCGCTATTTCCGATACGTGTTCAGCGCCGATATCGAAAAAATGTATGGGCAGATCTGGGTAGATCCGAAGCACACTCCTTTCCAACGAATACTTTTCCGTAACAATAGAGGGGAAATCAGAGATTTCGAATTGAAAACAGTAACCTTTGGAGTCAATTGCGCGCCTTTCCTGGCCTGGTAGAACTCAGCCATCCAAAAGCTAGCAATATCATTCGAAATTGCATGTATGTGGATGATGTTCTAGCCAGAGCTCCGAGACGCTCTGAATTCCGCCGGATTTCCATTGAGGAAATGGACCTCCAACCAAAAGGAAGGCAACCTCCGACGAATTCTTCTTCGTTCCGCCAGAGTTGGCTATTGAAAAGACCTTTTCAAAACGCCAAGTCCTGTCCCAAATTGCCAAATTGTTCGACCCTGCAGGCTGGTTAGCGCCGTGTATCGTTCTAGCTAAAATTTTCATGCAGTAGATTTGGCTACAGGAGCTTGGGTGGGACGAAAACATTCCAAATGAGCTTTTTCAGCGATGGCTTAATTTTCTCCGAAGTAATTCGGTTTTAGAGCAGATACGCATTCCACGCTGGCTCTCGTTTCATCCAGATTTCAAGGTCAAGCATCATGGCTTTTGCGATGCATCGCAAAAGGCTTATGGGGCGGCAATATATGTCCGCGTAGAATTGGCAGCACCATTATGGTGCAACTCCTAACCGCGAAAACCCGGGTAGCACCAGTCAAAACGGTTTCGCTCCCAAGACTGACGCTGTGCGGAGCGTTATTGCTTTCCGAAATGGCTGCAGCCATCATTCCGCAGATGCCTACGATCAACTCCGAACTTTACTGCTGGACGGACTCCACGATAGTGCTTGCATGGTTAAGCAAGCCAGCGTGCCAGTGGACCACATTTGTAGCCAATAGGGTGACGAAGATCGCACAGACCACAAAAACAGAAAATTGGTCTCATGTTCAATATGAGCATAATCCAGCAGACCTGGCAAGTAGAGGAGTTTTCCTCCAAGATCTAGCCGATAGCCAGTTATGGTGGCACGGACCGACTTGGTTGCAAAATCCACGCAACCAATGGCCCACTCAGGTCGACAACGCTCCGGTGACCGACCTGGAGAAGCGTGCTCTGAAAGTTCATCTCGCAAAAGCTCCTTCAGAACAAATGTTGGCTCGTTTCTCCAAGCTTGAGAAAGCTCTACGGGTCCTTGCTTATGTTCATCGCTTCATTCAGCGGTACAGGAAGCAGACATCTCCATCTGATGTGCATTTGCTGGCCACTGAAATCGCCGCCGCCGAGCGGTTCCTAATTTCGAACACTCAGCGCAGAGAATTCCCTGTGGACTATCACTGCCTAAGTGAAAAGCGTCCAGTGCCAAGTTCATGTGCCATCCTAAGCATGAACCCGTTCCTAGATCCGCAAGGACTGATCAGGGCGTGCGGCCATGTGGTGGCTTCCAAAAGCCTTCAATACAATGAACGGCATCCAGTGATTCTTCCGTATAACTGCCTCCTTTCTCGCCTCCTTGCGAATTTCACTCATCGCATAACTCTCCATGGTGGTAACCAGTTAATGGTGCGACTCATCCAGTCGAAATACTGGATTCCGAGAATTAAGAACCTGATGAAAGCAGTAGTAAATTCGTGCAAAGTATGTGTGATCCACAAAAAGCGGTTGCAAAGCCAACTGATGGGTGTCCTGCCCAAAGAAAGAGCATCGTTCTCCCGACCATTCACGTATACTGGCATCGATTACGCCGGTTCGTTCGATATAAAGAACTATACGGAAAGAGCATGTTTTATTACAAAGGGGTATGTGTTAGTTTTTATTTGTTTCTCCACCAAGGCCATCCATTTGGAGCCTACTTCTGACTTAACGACCGAAAAGTTTCTTGCCGCTTTCGCTCGTTTTGTATCCAGAAGAGGGTGTCCACGTCAAGTCCAGTCAAACCTTTGTTGGCGCTGCCACCCTGCTTTCCCGCGATTTCCTTCAAGCCGTAAAAGAGTCGGTGACGAATGCCTAAAGTCATCAAGAGATGCAATGGCAATTTATTCCTCCGGGGGCACCCCATATGGGAGGCCTTTGGGAAGCAGGCGTAAAATGTTTTAAGACGCTATTTTACAAATGCACTGCCACACGAAAATACACGATCGAAGAGCTCTCCACAGAAGCGTGCCTTAACTCCAGGCCGCTCTCTCCTATGTCTGAGGATCCGACAGATTTGTCGGGGGACCCCTTATGTCCACGGTGGAACCCGAAGTAAAGGGAGTAACGAAATACATTCTTAATCGGTGGCAGCATTTGAAAGCTCTCCATCAGCAGTTCCGTGTGCTTTGGAAAGAAGAGTACCCCAAAGAACTCCACAAGCGCACTAAATGGCAGGCCCCGTCCAAAAATCTCCGCTTCGATAACATGGTCGTCATCAAGGACGACAACTTACCCTCTAATGAGTGGCGGCTCGGCAGAATTGAGTCTGTCTTCCCAGGAGCCGACGGCAACGTCCGTGTAGTAAATATCCGTACTGCACGTGGAGTTGTTAAACGTCCAGTGGCAAAAGTGGTGCTTTTGCCGACGGAGTCTTCCGAATCTCCACAGTAATAGGCGCTCCTCTCGTCCTTAGTTGTAGTTCACTAGCACTAATCATCCATTGTTTTTTATTTCGTTTTCGATCTCCTTTCGACATTCAACTACGCGCAGCATGGCCCCTCGTCAACAAAACGCACGCAGTGTTCGTGCCTTGGAGAGCAGACGTACCCGAGGTATTCAATCCTACCGTTGCCGAGTCTGCAGCGGTATCCATCCTCTTCGGAAGTGCGCGAGGTTCCTAAAGCTCAGCGCTGAAAAGCGTCTGCGAGCAGTCCTCATTAACAAATACTGCGCCAATTGCCTCGCTCACGAGCATTCCACGGGAGACTGCCGAAGCGGTGATCGTTGCAAGAAGTGCGACCAATCCTACCACACGCTGCTCCACATGCACGAGCAGGTAAGCTCGTCGTCGCGCTCGCGTCTCCAACCGGTGCCAACCC
Organism: Drosophila santomea; assembly: GCF_016746245.2. Lineage (NCBI taxonomy): Eukaryota > Metazoa > Arthropoda > Insecta > Diptera > Drosophilidae > Drosophila > Drosophila santomea. The sequence goes on along the minus strand of NC_053016.2, from coordinate 24,254,309 downwards.
GGCAAGCAGCTTCGGCCTCGTCCCAGCGTTCACCGCCACGACGCCCGGAATCGACCACGCCAGGCCCATCGCTCTCGTCGCTGCTGCAACGCCACAGCGTGAACATCCTTCCGACAGCGCTGGTCATGTTGGAGACCGGGACGAAGACCTTCGAGACCGCAGCGCTCATCGATCCGTGCACCCCCATGAGCTGCATCGACGCTTCGTTGGCGTCAGCCTTTACGCTTCCGATGTCCAATGTTGGCGACGAGAAGGTCTGCACGACGACGATTCGCTCCAGGGTCGACGCGAACACGAAGCTGGAGGTCGTGCTCAAGATCGAGCCCAGTGTGCGGATCCGCACACCTGTCCGGGCATTGAGCGACACAGTGGTGTCCAAGTTCCGGGACATAATGCTGGCTGATGACCAGTTCCATCGTCCTGCTACCGTCTCCATGGTCTGGGGAGCAGATGTTTATCCAAAGGTCATCCAATCCGGATTCATGACCTTCGATGAGGGAATGCCGGTCGCCCAGAAAACTGTTTTTGGGTGGATCGTGTCCGGTGCCTGCAGCCTGCCGTAGGATGGCTATGATGCAACCCCAGTGATTGCAAGGGGGGCGGAATGTCCAAGTTACGGGGTTTGGACTGTCACCTGCTCTCCGCTCCCTCTTACGCTCTCTCGCTCTTCACCACAGAGTCTCCAAGGAGTCTCCGCTGAGCTTGGGAGAACCTAGCTAATTAGAATAAACTTCAGTGTAAAAACTATTACTAACGAATAAACATACGCCCGGTCGCGCCCGCGCAATTAAGAAAAGTCAAGTGTTCGCCCTTTCGAGTGTTTTCTATTTCAGCCGATTTTGAAAATTCCAGGACAGCAACCCCCATCACACCCAAAATTTTGATCCATTCGAGCCAGATCACCTGGATTTTCAAATTTTTCCACCAGCGAACAAATTACAAGATAAGTACGAAATTTCCATTCCTTTTAATTGCCGGTCTGGTTCGAAAATTCAATTTCGTTCAATTTGCTGTAAAATTTATTGTCAAATCTAACGGATTTCTCAGACAAAAGGCAATTAAAGAAAAGTACTTATTTATTCCTACGGGCGTCGCCATATTACCCATCGTTCTCCTTTCACCCTCATTCGTGAAAATTTCTAAGTCCAAATTTCCGAATATATTTAAATATTCATCCAGTCCGAAAAGTGCAAAATTCCAAATGTGAAAAAGTGAAAATAATTTGTGCCAAGTTCAGTGAAAATTACTAAGTCCAGAGCTCTGCCAAAAGTGGCAAAAATTCTGTTCTTGTTTCACTGTGTCCAACGCAAGCCAAATTCTTTTCGCAACACATTTTTGCTTTAACTCCGCAGTCCACTTAATACAATTTGCTTTGCTATCGAAGAATACAATAACGAAACAAACAACACATACCCTCTGGCCATTCCAAATAAAATATTAATTAAACATTTACCCGCCAGTTCCATATATTACATCAACATATATTACATCAACATATACAACATCTATATACATTGCATATATTACATCTACATATATCACATATACATTACATATATTCCATCCACATTTATCACATATACATTACATATATTACATCCACATATATTACCGACACACATTGCGCATATTATCTGCATTCCTTTTAATTATATACCAAAGTGTAAATTGTTTCCCGTCGGCAAATCCAAACCACATATAAAATTTATTCCAAGTGCCGACGCGGAAAAGGCGTTTTTTTTTCCATCAATTTTTTCCATAAATTTCCAAATCAATTTCCGAGCAATAAATTAAAATCGTTTTTTTTTCTTTTTTTTTTAACAAATAAATTTATAATATTTATTAAACTTTTTTTTAAATTTTCAAAAAATTTAAAAAAACTACGAGACAATAATTTTTTCATCCATAAATAAATAATACGACCGCCAAATATAAGTCGTTCACCCGACAAATATTTTTTCCTGTATTGCTTGGATATTAATTTGTGTTTGTTTTAGAAGTACTTACAACTCGGAGAAAAGATTCCAATTCCACCATTCCATTTTCTCCGTTTCCAGTTGTAAACAAAAAAATAAAATTTTCTACGTTCTAATAAACATTTTTTTTCACCGTGTTTCACATTCCAAGTGTTCCAACCGTAAATCAGGTGGACCTAATTACCATAAATCACAGGTCATTTATACAATTCGCTGTTCACTCCGAGTCACCTGTCCAATTAGTCGAAACTACGGTGAAAACGCCTGCGCAGATTTACGACGACTGTGCCACTCCATCCAAAGCCACAGTACAGCGCACAGCTAAAAGTATGGCTGCTTCCGATCTAGCGCTAGCCAAATTCATTTCGGTTTCTGACCGCTTAAGGGAATTTGAGGCTCAGATCAACACTCCTGAATCCGCAGCTCCAACCGTCACGATGCTTAGCGTCCGTCGCGACCAAGTCCGAACCCTATGGGACAAGGTTGGAATTCGACATCTGCTCAGAGTGCCTTGTGTCAGCAGGCGAAGCGGCAGCAGGCAACATGCCTATTCTTAGGGCTAAATACAGTTATTGCTATTCAGTCTATGAAAGGTGTATTGCCCAGCTCGTTGATAAAATCGAGCAGGGCACGTCTCAGTCCATTCCAGCCGCGAACGCTGCGCCCCAGGCCTACATTTCCTCTGGCTGTCGGTTGCCTCCATGCAATACAGAAGTTTTCGCAGGCGACTATCTTCGCTGGCCGTCTTTCCGGGATCTTTTCACAGCCATTTATGTCAATAATCCACGGCTGACTCCGATTGAAAAATTATTCCATTTAAATGCCAAAACAAGTGACAACGCGCACATCGTTTCGATTTCGCCTCTCACCAACGAGGGTTTCCGCTCTGCGTGGGAAAACCTAATAGAGCGTTTCGAAAATAAACGATTATTGTTAAACAGTCAATTGAAAATACTGTTTAATGTGCAGTCGATACCACAGGAATCTGGGGCGGCCTTGAAGGTACTGCGAAGTACTGTTCAAGGTTGCTTGACTGCCTTAGAAATGTCAGGCATCAACACTGAGAACTGGGACTGCCTGCTGGTATATCTGTGTTCATCCAAGCTCCCGAAGATAACTCTGTTCTTATGGGACATGGGTAGAGCTGAACACCTTCCTCACAGAACGTCATCAAACCCTAGAGGCCATCGATGATGTGAGACCGTCCGTACCAAGTCAGTCACACTCCAAAGCGATGAACTCAAGTGGGCCCTCTAGAAAACTAAATTCCTATGAGACGAAAGTGGCTCCAAAATCGAAAAGTTGCGACTTGTGCAACAAGGAAAACCATCCTGTCCGTGTATGTCCGCGTTTTCTCCAAATGTCGGTTGACGACCGGTCAGCCTACATTAAACGGAAGCAGTTATGCTTAAACTGCTTTTCAAAGGGACATCAGCTTCGTGAGTGCAATAGTACGCAGAATTGTTTTACTTGCCGTGGCCGGCATCACACGTTGTTGCACCGAACAACCCCTTTTCCAGCAATTCAAGCCCTTCAAATCCTGCAAGGCCAATTTCTGCTAATCACGCCAATTTCGTTCCAAATGAGCAAGCTGGTGTTCAAAATTATTTCGCCACGGGATCAAGAGCTATCCTTCTTGGCACTGCCGTAATCAATATTTCCCATCTTGGCACTAACATTAAGGCACGCGCCCTGATCGACTCCGGATCAGAGGCAACATTCATAACCGAGCGACTGTTCAATCTAAATAGATTGCCATTCCAGGTGGTTCAAGCCCAAGTCTCAGGCTTAAACCAAACAGTAGCCGCTCGGTCCAAGAAGCTCTGCAGTTTCACCATCCGATCTCCGACTAGGCCCGCGTTGCATTTGGAGACGACGGCCTATGTCCTCCCTCAACTAGCCGGAAATCTGCCTTCCTACCCAATTCCGCAAAATTTCCTTCGGGATCTTCCCGATTTTCCACTGGCGGATCCAAAATTCTATGAGAGCGCACAAACAGATGTCCTTATCGGAGCCGACATTCTGCCTTTGGTGCTTCTGAGTGGAGCAAAAACCAACATCTGTGGCTCTCTCTTGGGGCAAGAGACCATTTTCGGCTGGGTACTAATTGGGCCAGTGTCAGCCTCAGCACAAAGCAGAATTTCCTCTTTTTCGACGCAGATCTCCCACGCGTACGATAATTCACTACTCACAAAATTTTGGGAGGTGGAGAATATACCAACAAAGTTGGTAAAAGAATCCGATTCCATGTGCGAGAAGAATTTCCTTCAAACGACCACGAGAAACGAGTGCGGCAAATATGTCGTTACTCTGCCTTTTCGCGATCCAGAACATATCGGTCTTTCTTTCATCTTTAGGTCTTTCGCTTTGGCTCAGCTTTTAGGAAATGAGCAGCGTCTAAAAAGAGATGAGGCCTTCGGTGATCCAGGAATATCTTGACTTAAAGCATTCCTACCCATGATTGCAACGCCTATTATATGCCACATCACGCCGTCTTAAAACCGGAGAGCGTAACTACTAAACTCCGTGTAGTATTCAATGCCTCCAGCCCTTCATCGAATGGTACCAGTTTAAATGATATCCTTCATGCTGGCCCTCTCTTACAGTCCGACTTGACCATTCAAATTCTGAAGTGGCGCTATTTCCGATACGTGTTCAGCGCCGATATCGAAAAAATGTATGGGCAGATCTGGGTAGATCCGAAGCACACTCCTTTCCAACGAATACTTTTCCGTAACAATAGAGGGGAAATCAGAGATTTCGAATTGAAAACAGTAACCTTTTGAGTCAATTGCGCGCCTATCCTGGCCTGGTAGAACTCAGCCATCCAAAAGCTAGCAATATCATTCGAAATTGCATGTATGTGGATGATGTTCTAGCCAGAGCTCCGAGACGCTCTGAATTCCGCCGGATTTCCATTGAGGAAATGGACCTCCAACCAAAAGGAAGGCAACCTCCGACGAATTCTTCTTCGTTCCGCCAGAGTTGGCTATTGAAAAGACCTTTTCAAAACGCCAAGTCCTGTCCCAAATTGCCAAATTGTTCGACCCTGCAGGCTGGTTAGCGCCGTGTATCGTTCTAGCTAAAATTTTCATGCAGTAGATTTGGCTACAGGAGCTTGGGTGGGACGAAAACATTCCAAATGAGCTTTTTCAGCGATGGCTTAATTTTCTCCGAAGTAATTCGGTTTTAGAGCAGATACGCATTCCACGCTGGCTCTCGTTTCATCCAGATTTCAAGGTCAAGCATCATGGCTTTTGCGATGCATCGCAAAAGGCTTATGGGGCGGCAATATATGTCCGCGTAGAATTGGCAGCACCATTATGGTGCAACTCCTAACCGCGAAAACCCGGGTAGCACCAGTCAAAACGGTTTCGCTCCCAAGACTGACGCTGTGCGGAGCGTTATTGCTTTCCGAAATGGCTGCAGCCATCATTCCGCAGATGCCTACGATCAACTCCGAACTTTACTGCTGGACGGACTCCACGATAGTGCTTGCATGGTTAAGCAAGCCAGCGTGCCAGTGGACCACATTTGTAGCCAATAGGGTGACGAAGATCGCACAGACCACAAAAACAGAAAATTGGTCTCATGTTCAATATGAGCATAATCCAGCAGACCTGGCAAGTAGAGGAGTTTTCCTCCAAGATCTAGCCGATAGCCAGTTATGGTGGCACGGACCGACTTGGTTGCAAAATCCACGCAACCAATGGCCCACTCAGGTCGACAACGCTCCGGTGACCGACCTGGAGAAGCGTGCTCTGAAAGTTCATCTCGCAAAAGCTCCTTCAGAACAAATGTTGGCTCGTTTCTCCAAGCTTGAGAAAGCTCTACGGGTCCTTGCTTATGTTCATCGCTTCATTCAGCGGTACAGGAAGCAGACATCTCCATCTGATGTGCATTTGCTGGCCACTGAAATCGCCGCCGCCGAGCGGTTCCTAATTTCGAACACTCAGCGCAGAGAATTCCCTGTGGAATATCACTGCCTAAGTGAAAAGCGTCCAGTGCCAAGTTCATGTGCCATCCTAAGCATGAACCCGTTCCTAGATCCGCAAGGACTGATCAGGGCGTGCGGCCATGTGGTGGCTTCCAAAAGCCTTCAATACAATGAACGGCATCCAGTGATTCTTCCGTATAACTGCCTCCTTTCTCGCCTCCTTGCGAATTTCACTCATCGCATAACTCTCCATGGTGTTAACCAGTTAATGGTGCGACTCATCCAGTCGAAATACTGGATTCCGAGAATTAAGAACCTGATGAAAGCAGTAGTAAATTCGTGCAAAGTATGTGTGATCCACAAAAAGCGGTTGCAAAGCCAACTGATGGGTGTCCTGCCCAAAGAAAGAGCATCGTTCTCCCGACCATTCACGTATACTGGCATCGATTACGCCGGTTCGTTCGATATAAAGAACTATACGGAAAGAGCATGTTTTATTACAAAGGGGTATGTGTTAGTTTTTATTTGTTTCTCCACCAAGGCCATCCATTTGGAGCCTACTTCTGACTTAACGACCGAAAAGTTTCTTGCCGCTTTCGCTCGTTTTGTATCCAGAAGAGGGTGTCCACGTCAAGTCCAGTCAAACCTTTGTTGGCGCTGCCACCCTGCTTTCCCGCGATTTCCTTCAAGCCGTAAAAGAGTCGGTGACGAATGCCTAAAGTCATCAAGAGATGCAATGGCAATTTATTCCTCCGGGGGCACCCCATATGGGAGGCCTTTAGGAAGCAGGCGTAAAATGTTTTAAGACGCTATTTTACAAATGCACTGCCACACGAAAATACACGATCGAAGAGCTCTCCACAGAAGCGTGCCTTAACTCCAGGCCGCTCTCTCCTATGTCTGAGGATCCGACAGATTTGTCGGGGGACCCCTTATGTCCACGGTGGAACCCGAAGTAAAGGGAGTAACGAAATACATTCTTAATCGGTGGCAGCATTTGAAAGCTCTCCATCAGCAGTTCCGTGTGCTTTGGAAAGAAGAGTACCCCAAAGAACTCCACAAGCGCACTAAATGGCAGGCCCCGTCCAAAAATCTCCGCTTCGATAACATGGTCGTCATCAAGGACGACAACTTACCCTCTAATGAGTGGCGGCTCGGCAGAATTGAGTCTGTCTTCCCAGGAGCCGACGGCAACGTCCGTGTAGTAAATATCCGTACTGCACGTGGAGTTGTTAAACGTCCAGTGGCAAAAGTGGTGCTTTTGCCGACGGAGTCTTCCGAATCTCCACAGTAATAGGCGCTCCTCTCGTCCTTAGTTGTAGTTCACTAGCACTAATCATCCATTGTTTTTTATTTCGTTTTCGATCTCCTTTCGACATTCAACTACGCGCAGCATGGCCCCTCGTCAACAAAACGCACGCAGTGTTCGTGCCTTGGAGAGCAGACGTACCCGAGGTATTCAATCCTACCGTTGCCGAGTCTGCAGCGGTATCCATCCTCTTCGGAAGTGCGCGAGGTTCCTAAAGCTCAGCGCTGAAAAGCGTCTGCGAGCAGTCCTCATTAACAAATACTGCGCCAATTGCCTCGCTCACGAGCATTCCACGGGAGACTGCCGAAGCGGTGATCGTTGCAAGAAGTGCGACCAATCCTACCACACGCTGCTCCACATGCACGAGCAGGTAAGCTCGTCGTCGCGCTCGCGTCTCCAACCGGTGCCAACCCGGCAAGCAGCTTCGGCCTCGTCCCAGCGTTCACCGCCACGACGCCCGGAATCGACCACGCCAGGCCCATCGCTCTCGTCGCTGCTGCAACGCCACAGCGTGAACATCCTTCCGACAGCGCTGGTCATGTTGGAGACCGGGACGAAGACCTTTGAGACCGCAGCACTCATCGATCCGTGCACCCCCATGAGCTGCATCGACGCTTCGTTGGCGTCAGCCTTTACGCTTCCGATGTCCAATGTTGGCGACGAGAAGGTCTGCACGACGACGATTCGCTCCAGGGTCGACGCGAACACGAAGCTGGAGGTCGTGCTCAAGATCGAGCCCAGTGTGCGGATCCGCACACCTGTCCGGGCATTGAGCGACACAGTGGTGTCCAAGTTCCGGGACATAATGCTGGCTGATGACCAGTTCCATCGTCCTGCTACCGTCTCCATGGTCTGGGGAGCAGATGTTTATCCAAAGGTCATCCAATCCGGATTCATGACCTTCGATGAGGGAATGCCGGTCGCCCAGAAAACTGTTTTTGGGTGGATCGTGTCCGGTGCCTGCAGCCTGCTGTAGGATGGCTATGATGCAACCCCAGTGATTGCAAGGGGGGCGGAATGTCCAAGTTACGGGGTTTGGACTGTCACCTGCTCCGCTCCCTCTTACGCTCTCTCGCTCTTCACCACAGAGTCTCCAAGGAGTCTCCGCTGAGCTTGGGAGAACCTAGCTAATTAGAATAAACTTCAGTGTAAAAACTATTACTAACGAATAAACATACGCCCGGTCGCGCCCGCGCAATTAAGAAAAGTCAAGTGTTCGCCCTTTCGAGTGTTTTCTATTTCAGCCGATTTTGAAAATTCCAGGACAGCAACCCCCATCACACCCAAAATTTTGATCCATTCGAGCCAGATCACCTGGATTTTCAAATTTTTCCACCAGCGAACAAATTACAAGATAAGTACGAAATTTCCATTCCTTTTAATTGCCGGTCTGGTTCGAAAATCCAATTTCGTTCAATTTGCTGTAAAATTTATTGTCAAATCTAACGGATTTCTCAGACAAAAGGCAATTAAAGAAAAGTACTTATTTATTCCTACGGGCGTCGCCATATTACCCATCGTTCTCCTTTCACCCTCATTCGTGAAAATTTCTAAGTCCAAATTTCCGAATTGTCCGAAAAGTGCAAAATTCCAAATGTGAAAAAGTGAAAATAATTTGTGCCAAGTTCAGTGAAAATTACTAAGTCCAGAGCTCTGCCAAAAGTGGCAAAAATTCTGTTCTTGTTTCACTGTGTCCAACGCAAGCCAAATTCTTTTCGCAACACATTTTTGCTTTAACTCCGCAGTCCACTTAATACAATTTGCTTTGCTATCGAAGAATACAATAACAAAACAAACAACACATACCCTCTGGCCATTCCAAATAAAATATTAATTAAACATTTACCCGCCAGTTCCATATATTACATCAACATATACAACATCTATATACATTGCATATATTACATCTACATATATCACATATACATTACATATATTACATCCACATTTATCACATATACATTACATATATTACTAAGTCCAGAGCTCTGCCAAAAGTGGAAAAAATTCTGTTCTTGTTTCACTGTGTCCAACGCAAGCCAAATTCTTTTCGCAACACATTTTTGCTTTAACTCCGCAGTCCACTTAATACTATTTGCTTTGCTATCGAAGAATACAATAACGAAACAAACAACACATACCCTCTGGCCATTCCAAATAAAATATTAATTAAACATTTACCCGCCAGTTCCATATATTACATCAACATATATTACATCAACATATACAACATCTATATACATTGCATATATTACATCTACATATATCACATATACATTACATATATTACATCCACATTTATCACATATACATTACATATATTACATCCACATATATTACCGACACACATTGCGCATATTATCTGCATTCCTTTTAATTATATACCAAAGTGTAAATTGTTTCCCGTCGGCAAATCCAAACCACAAATAAAATTTATTCCAAATGCCGACGCGGAAAAGGCGTTTTTTTTTCCATCAATTTTTTCCATAAATTTCCAAATCAATTTCCGAGCAATAAATTAAAATCGTTTTTTTTTCTTTTTTTTTTAACAAATAAATTTTTAATATTTATTAAACTTTTTTTTAAATTTTCAAAAAATTTAAAAAAACTACGAGACAATAATTTTTTCATCCATAAATAAATAATACGACCGCCAAATATAAGTCGTTCACCCGACAAATATTTTTTCCTGTATTGCTTGGATATTAATTTGTGTTTGTTTTAGAAGTACTTACAACTCGGAGAAAAGATTCCAATTCCACCATTCCAATTTTCTCCGTTTCCAGTTGTAAACAAAAAAATAAAATTTTCTACGTTCTAATAAACATTTTTTTTCACCGTGTTTCACATTCCAAGTGTTCCAACCGTAAATCAGGTGGACCTAATTACCATAAATCACAGGTCATTTATACAATTCGCTGTTCACTCCGAGTCACCTGTCCAATTAGTCGAAACTACGGCGTATCCACTTCGTAAACTTTACACCACTTTCTCACTCGTTACATCCTATACGGTCTTTTTCCGCTGCTTTATACCGTTCACGGCGGCAAGCTTAAATTTATTAAGTGCAGTCTAAGGAATCTGTCCACATTTTCAAAAGTGTGACCGTGCTCCGTGATTATGCCCATCGGGGACGATAAGAAGAAATTGTCCGCTGACAAACCCAGGTCTATTTTTTCACCACAAGGGCCCAAGAGTCCAATAATCCCAAGCATTTCGGTGAAAACGCCTGCGCAGATTTACGACGACTGTGCCACTCCATCCAAAGCCACAGTACAGCGCACAGCTAAAAGTATGGCTGCTTCCGATCTAGCGCTAGCCAAATTCATTTCGGTTTCTGACCGCTTAAGTTAATTTGAGGCTCAGATCAACACTCCTGAATCCGCAGCTCCAACCGTCACGATGCTTAGCGTCCGTCGCGACCAGGTCCGAACCCTATGGGACAAGGTTGGAATTCGACATCTGCTCAGAGTGCCTTGTGTCAGCAGGCGAAGCGGCAGCAGGCAACATGCCTATTCTTAGGGCTAAATACAGTTATTGCTATTCAGTCTATGAAAGGTGTATTGCCCAGCTCGTTGATAAAATCGAGCAGGGCACGTCTCAGTCCATTCCAGCCGCGAACGCTGCGCCACAGGCCTACATTTCCTCTGGCTGTCGGTTGCCTCCATGCAATACAGAAGTTTTCGTAGGCGACTATCTTCGCTGGCCGTCTTTCCGGGATCTTTTCACAGCCATTTATGTCAATAATCCACGGCTGACTCCGATTGAAAAATTATTCCATTTAAATGCCAAAACAAGTGACAACGCGCACATCGTTTCGATTTCGCCTCTCACCAACGAGGGTTTCCGCTCTGCGTGGGAAAACCTAATAGAGCGTTTCGAAAATAAACGATTATTGTTAAACAGTCAATTGAAAATACTGTTTAATGTGCAGTCGATACCACAGGAATCTGGGGCGGCCTTGAAGGTACTGCGAAGTACTGTTCAAGGTTGCTTGACTGCCTTAGAAATGTCAGGCATCAACACTGAGAACTGGGACTGCCTGCTGGTATATCTGTGTTCATCCAAGCTCCCGAAGATAACTCTCTTCTTATGGGACATAAGTAGAGCTGAACACCTTCCTCACAGAACGTCATCAAACCCTAGAGGCCATCGATGATGTAAGACCGTCCGTACCAAGTCAGTCACACTCCAAAGCGATGAACTCAAGTGGGCCCTCTAGAAAACTAAATTCCTATGAGACGAAAGTGGCTCCAAAATCGAAAAGTTGCGACTTGTGCAACAAGGAAAACCATCCTGTCCGTGTATGTCCGCGTTTTCTCCAAATGTCGGTTGACGACCGGTCAGCCTACATTAAACGGAAGCAGTTATGCTTAAACTGCTTTTCAAAGGGACATCAGCTTCGTGAGTGCAATAGTACGCAGAATTGTTTTACTTGCCGTGGCCGGCATCACACGTTGTTGCACCGAACAACCCCTTTTCCAGCAATTCAAGCCCTTCAAATCCTGCAAGGCCAATTTCTGCTAATCACGCCAATTTCGTTCCAAATGAGCAAGCTGGTGTTCAAAATTATTTCGCCACGGGCTCAAGAGCTATCCTTCTTGGCACTGCCGTAATCAATATTTCCCATCTTGGCACTAACATTAAGGCACGCGCCCTGATCGACTCCGGATCAGAGGCAACATTCATAACCGAGCGACTGTTCAATCTAAATAGATTGCCATTCCAGGTGGTTCAAGCCCAAGTCTCAGGCTTAAACCAAACAGTAGCCGCTCGGTCCAAGAAGCTCTGCAGTTTCACCATCCGATCTCCGACTAGGCCCGCGTTGCATTTGGAGACGACGGCCTATGTCCTCCCTCAACTAGCCGGAAATCTGCCTTCCTACCCAATTCCGCAAAATTTCCTTCGGGATCTTCCCGATTTTCCACTGGCGGATCCAAAATTCTATGAGAGCGCACAAACAGATGTCCTTATCGGAGCCGGCATTCTGCCTTCGGTGCTTCTGAGTGGAGCAAAAACCAACATCTGTGGCTCTCTCTTGGGGCAAGAGACCATTTTCGGCTGGGTACTAATTGGGCCAGTGTCAGCCTCAGCACAAAGCAGAATTTCCTCTTTTTCGACGCAGATCTCCCACGCGTACGATAATTCACTACTCACAAAATTTTGGGAGGTGGAGAATATACCAACAAAGTTGGTAAAAGAATCCGATTCCATGTGCGAGAAGAATTTCCTTCAAACGACCACGAGAAACGAGTGCGGCAAATATGTCGTTACTCTGCCTTTTCGCGATCCAGAACATATCGGTCTTTCTTTCATCTCTAGGTCTTTCGCATTGGCTCAGCTTTTAGGAAATGAGCAGCGTCTAAAAAGAGATGAGGCCTTCGGTGATCCAGGAATATCTTGACTTAAAGCATTCCTACCCATGATTGCAACGCCTATTATATGCCACATCACGCCGTCTTAAAACCGGAGAGCGTAACTACTAAACTCCGTGTAGTATTCAATGCCTCCAGCCCTTCATCGAATGGTACCAGTTTAAATGATATCCTTCATGCTGGCCCTGTCTTACAGTCCGACTTGACCATTCAAATTCTGAAGTGGCGCTATTTCCGATACGTGTTCAGCGCCGATATCGAAAAAATGTATGGGCAGATCTGGGTAGATCCGAAGCACACTCCTTTCCAACGAATACTTTTCCGTAACAATAGAGGGGAAATCAGAGATTTCGAATTGAAAACAGTAACCTTTGGAGTCAATTGCGCGCCTTTCCTGGCCTGGTAGAACTCAGCCATCCAAAAGCTAGCAATATCATTCGAAATTGCATGTATGTGGATGATGTTCTAGCCAGAGCTCCGAGACGCTCTGAATTCCGCCGGATTTCCATTGAGGAAATGGACCTCCAACCAAAAGGAAGGCAACCTCCGACGAATTCTTCTTCGTTCCGCCAGAGTTGGCTATTGAAACGACCTTTTCAAAACGCCAAGTCCTGTCCCAAATTGCCAAATTGTTCGACCCTGCAGGCTGGTTAGCGCCGTTTATCGTTCTAGCTAAAATTTTCATGCAGTAGATTTGGCTACAGGAGCTTGGGTGGGACGAAAACATTCCAAATGAGATTTTTCAGCGATGGCTTAATTTTCTCCGAAGTAATTCGGTTTTAGAGCAGATACGCATTCCACGCTGGCTCTCGTTTCATCCAGATTTCAAGGTCAAGCATCATGGCTTTTGCGATGCATCGCAAAAGGCTTATGGGGCGGCAATATATGTCCGCGTAGAATTGGCAGCACCATTATGGTGCAACTCCTAACCGCGAAAACCCGGGTAGCACCAGTCAAAACGGTTTCGCTCCCAAGACTGACGCTGTGCGGAGCGTTATTGCTTTCCGAAATGGCTGCAGCCATCATTCCGCAGATGCCTACGATCAACTCCGAACTTTACTGCTGGACGGACTCCACGATAGTGCTTGCATGGTTAAGCAAGCCAGCGTGCCAGTGGACCACATTTGTAGCCAATAGGGTGACGAAGATCGCACAGACCACAAAAACAGAAAATTGGTCTCATGTTCAATATGAGCATAATCCAGCAGACCTGGCAAGTAGAGGAGTTTTCCAAGATCTAGCCGATAGCCAGTTATGGTGGCACGGACCGACTTGGTTGCAAAATCCACGCAACCAATGGCCTACTCAGGTCGACAAATACAGCTACTGTTATTCTGTGTACTCGAGGTGAGATGCCAATCTTTAGGAGAAAATAGAAAAGGCGGCCGTTCAGTCCACTCAAGCTTTTGTCAGGGTTCACACACCTTCGACGACAGGGTGTCGTCTACACCAGTGGACACCGAAGTTTTCGCTTGTGATTATCTTTGGTGGCCCACATTCCGAGACCTTTTCATATATGTCCAAAATCCTCGTCTCACAACGGTGGAAAGGTTGTTTCACCTGCTTGCCAAGACGAATGGTGACGAATGAAGGGTTTAGTTCCGCGTGGCGAGGCCTTACGGATCGCTATGGTTAACAGTCACTTGAAGATTTTACACAGCCTGCCAACTGTCCACCAAGAGTCCGGGACTGCCTTAAGAGACCTACAGAGCACAATTCAAAGCTGTTTGACAGCCTTAAAGGCGTTCCCCATTCCAGTCGAGGCTTGGGATTGCCTCTTGGTGTTTATGGTGTCCGCAAAAGCTTTCCAAAACCACACTATTCTTGTGGGAGCAATCCATCCACAACAAGGCCGAAGTTCCAACTTGGAATAAGATGGATGCGTTCCTGACCGAGCGCCATCGTACTCTGGAGGCCGTCGACGAAGTCCGGCCTAGCGTTTCGGTGCAATTTCCGCCGAGATCAGCAACTGCGAATGCCCCACTGTGCAGGCTCAACTCATACGAGACCAGCGTGGCTTCAGCCCCCAAGGGGTATGATTTCTGTTCCAGGGAGAACCACCCTATTCGCTTATGTCCACGGTTCCTCGAAATGAATCTAAATGGTCGCTCCGACTACATCAAGAGAAGGAAGATCTGCCTGAACTGTTTTGCACGAGGGCACCAGCAACGGGATTGCACTAGTGCCCACAGCTTTTTCACATGCCACAGCCGGCATCACACCCTCCTACACCGCGGTAATCCCTTTGAGACCGCTCCATGTTCGTCTGCGACAGCCAGGACTCGGCCTGCACCTATTTCAGAAGGCACGGGCGCCTCAGAGAATCCCTCAGATGTGCAAGTATGCTTCGTTTCCGGTTCAAGAGCCGTTCTACTGGGCACTGCCCATTTGGGGTTCAACTTCCAAGAGCGAGCCCTAATTGACCCTGGGTCCGAAGAAATCTTCAGTACTGAACAGCTTTTCAACTTAATCCGACTTCCTTTCAAGACTATCCAGGCCCAAGTGTCCGGCCTAAACCAAACCGTGACCGGTCAAGTCACTAAGGTGTGTAATTTTTTTCGAGTCGATCGCCTTCCAGACCTGGGGTACAGTTAGAGACCGCAGCCGGAACTACGACGAGCAGTTCCGCCACGTACTATCTTCCACATCATGCCGTTCTCAACCCCAAAAATACAACTACTAAAGTGCGGGTAGTTTTCAATTTTCTAGCCCTTCCGCAATCGGGACCAGTATAAATGACATCCTTTACGTGCGGCCGGTCTTACAGTCCGACCTTACTATTCAAATCCCAAAGTGGCGATACTCTAAGTTCGCCTTTAATGCCGACATCGAGAAGATGTATCAGCAGATTTGGGTAGATCCCAAGCATGATCCTCTCCAGCACAATCTGTTTCGCAATTCCGATGGGGAAATCCGCGACTACGAACTAAAGGCGGTAACCTTCGGGATCAATTGTGCTCCATTCCTGGCGGTACTGGTTCTACAACAGCTTGTCGAAGACGAAGAGTCGAGGTATCCGCAGGCGAGTCAGATTATCCGACATGCTCGCTGGGGCAGACTGAAATACGGAGGCGCAAGTAGGCATCCGAGAGCTCCAGGAGGCCCTGGGTTCAGCGGGGTTCCCACATAGGAAGTGGACGTCCAATTGCAAGGCGATTTGGCAGACATCCAGACTGACAATCTCCTTCGTGCTGATTTTCTCGTAACCGACGCAGAGAGCACGGCCAAAACACTCGGCGTGCGGTTTAGGGCGACGTCTGACGAATTTTTCTTCACTCCTCCAGAATTGACCTCGGGGAATGACTTCCGGGAAAATTACTGGGCGCTCGATCAGATCCGCATTCCCCGCTGGGTCGCATTCCAACCACACTTGAAGGCGTATGGCGCCGCCATTTATATACGAGTTGAGGTTGGGTCCATGGTAGAGGCGCCCCCGGAAGATATTCTAGAGCGTTTTTCCACCCTCGACAAGGCGTTGCGAGTCCTCGCTTTCGTTCGTCGCTTTCTCCAGCGCGCGCGAAAGATCAAGGCTTCGTCTACTGAGATTGCGTCGGCCGAGCGTCTCATACTTTCCTACTTCACAAAAAGAAGTTGCATACTTAACTCATGGAAAGGTTACCCAAGGAACGGGCGTCCTTCTCGCGTCCCTTCACCCATACCGGTATGGACTATGCCGGACCCTTCTAGAACGGACCAGCCTGCCTTATTACAAAAGGGTATGTGTTGGTATTTGTGTGCTTCTCCACCAAGACCATTCATTTAGCTCACTACCTCACGACTGAGAAATTTCTTGCTGCTTTCGCCTGTTCTGTATCCCGAAGAGGATGCCCCCGTCAGGTTCAGTAGGACAATGGAAAGACATTTGTGGGTGTGGCGTCAAGAGTTTCAAGACTCTGTTCTACAATTATACGGCCACGCGTAAATACACATTCGAAGAGCTGTCCACGCTTTTAGCTAGGATCGAAGCGTGCTTGAGTTCGCGTCCACACGCGCCAATGTCCGAAAACCCCGCGGATGTACCGGTCGCAGAACCACAGCCAGCGGAACTCTTCAGACGTTCTTCGCCCCTCGTCCGTCACTTTACGGTGGCCCCAGCCACTCCTCGGCTCTCGACCGCCGCTCCACGGCGTTCTTCATCCGCTCGTCGGCAATCGCCCGGCGCTTCCCGACGTCTTTCAGCCGCTCCTCGGCCCTAGTCCGCCACACCACGGCGTTCCTCGGCCTCTTATGAGGATGCTCTCCGCTGGGCAGATCCTACCTTTTTTGAGAGCTTTCAAATTGATGTATTAATCGGGGCTGACATTTTACCGTCCGTAATGATGGATGGTACCCGACATAATATTTGTGGCTCTCTCCTGGGTCAAGAAACTATTTTCGGGTGGGTACTAACGGGGCCGATTTCTTATGGTAATCCGAATCGGGTCCCATCCTTCACGACTCTGGTGCACCCAATAGGCGAACCTGATTCGCTCGACGCGCTTCTCAGCAAGTTCTGGGAGGTGGAGGATCTACCAGTTAAGATGGTAAAAGAGTCTGATTCTTATTGTGAAAGGAACTTCATGTAAACTACGAAGAAAGATGTACGTGGTGATGCTCCCGTTCTGTGAGGTATTCGAGGTACATTGCGTTAGCTCAGTTTTTTTTAAACGAAAATCGTTTAAAAAGAGACTTTTCCCCCAAAAGAGCATTATGACAGCGGGATCCAGGAGTATGGGTCATATGAAAGAAGTTCCATCGACTTATAATTCTCCGACTTATCATCTTTCTCATCATGCGGTAGTTAAGACCAAAAGAACCACTACAAAGCTTCGCGTTGTATTTAACCGTTTATGTTTGTCGGCTAATAGAACCACCTTAAATAATATTCTTCTTGCTGGTCCAGTCCTACAGTCCGATCTAACGATCCAGATCCTGAAGTGGCGGTATTTTCAAAGGGTCTTCAGTGCGGACAATAAAAAAATGTATTAAAAGCATACCCTCTTTCAAAGAATTCTCTTCCAAAACAAAGAAGATATCCGAGACTTCAAATCGCAAACCGTTACTTTAGGGGTCAGCTGCGTCCGAATCGCCTCCGGGTTTCCGTTGAGGTAGTGGACATCAAACCACAACGGCGTACTGAAAGACGTCCCGGCGTCCGATAACCTTTTTCATAGAAAGTTCCTCGACATCGACGTCGAAAGCATAGTTAAACGCTCGTTATTCGGTATTCCGACCAATTCTATTTCGTCGCTCCTGAAATAGCTTCGGAACCCTTTTATACAAAGATTTTTCCCAAATCGCTAGGTTGTTCGATCTTGCCGGGTGGCTCGCTGCGTTCATTATCCGTTCCAAAATGTTCATGCGAGGGATTTGGTTGCAGGACTAAGGCTGGGACGATAAACTTCCTACCAAAATGAGTCCGAGGTGGAAATCCTTCTTAGATAAGTATTCCGACCTCAACCACATTCGCGTTCCGAGATGGGTGTGATATCAGCATGAGGTAACCAGAAAGCATCACGGATTCTGTGAGGCGTCTCAAAAGGGCTATGGAGTGGCTATCTACATGCACGTCGAGATGGGTCAAAAGATCTTGACTTGTCTGCTTACAGCCAAAACACGAGTGGATCTGGTGAAAACCGTATCCCTTCCCCGGCTAGAACTGTGTGGTGCCGTGTTGATGTCGCAAATGGTGACAGAAATCAGTCCGCATATGCCAATTGCCAGTTCAGATATCTACTGCTGGACAGATTCCAATATTGTTCTAGCCTGGTTACGAAAGCCTGCTTGCAACTGGACCACGTTTGTGGCAAACAGAATTGCAAAGATCACGAATGCGACATGTAACGAACTGATTTTGTTTGGTCTGCTCGCTACGGAATACGTGCGGGTAGCTCAGTAGATTTTTGTGGGTTCGTCACACCAAATTTATATTATAACGTAATCATTCGGTTACCAGTAATGACACTTGCAGTTTTCGTTGCTTGGGTCTTTATTCGTACTTAGCTTTACAATGCGGTATGATTACCGGGACGTCTCTGCTCTCCCGTCGTAGTGCTGGATGTTCTGTCCAGCGGCCTCCTGCCTCTGTCTCTGTCTCGCCGCTCCCGTCGTGCTGAGTGGCGCGGACCGTCGATGTTGGGCGCTCGTCACTTGGGCTGAGAATTGTTGTCGTACGCAGACTCACGGCAGCTAACGGCTGCGATCCCCAAGGCAAACGCCTGGTGGAACAGCAACACGCCAACCCCACGTCTGTTCGGACTGGTGGCGCCGGTACCACGCCTGCTCGGATCGCACGAACACACCAGGCTATCGCCGGGTTCAAGTACGCGGTCTCCTACATAGTCCTTCCTTGGGTTGGCTTCGCCTGTTGAATGCTTCCGGACTACCCGTCCTTCGTCGTATTGCACCTCAGCTACCTGCGTCTCAATTCGGAGACTTTCCTTGTCCCGAACGTCTTGACGTAGCGACTTGCTCCTTATTGACTACCACGGCTGTAGCTCCTCTGCTGATCTCGTTTCTTCACGTCGTTCTCCTTGACTGTGTCCAGCTTCCACCGTTCGGCCTGCTTATATAGGCCCCCTTTAACGGTTCATCCCTTTGGTCTCCAGTCTCCGGATCCAAAGTCCACGATTTTACCGTTGGCCCGATCCAAAGTTCAACTTGTACCGTTATTCACCTTTCAGCCTTCTGTCTCTTCAAACTCTCTTTTCTACAGGTTTAGAGTCTCCGCACTCTCTTTCTCCAGTTTCAGAGTCTCCGAACTCTCTTTCTCCAGTTCAGAGTCTCTAAACTGCCTTTCTCCTTGCTTTCGAACTGCCGATAGTACGCGTTGACTTGTTGCGTAACTGGCAACGGCAGGCCCTCCACATGCGATCACCATCTGCGTTTGCGCAGAGTTTTACCTCTTCACAGACACCAGTTGGGCACACGCTCAATCTGAACAAAACTCCACCGATCTAGCCAGTCATGACGTATCCCTTCATGAATTGGCAGGTAATTATCTCTGGTGGCACTGACGAGAGTAGCTGCAAGGGCCACGAGAGCTATGGTCAGCACAAAGCGACACTCATCTAGTGACAGAGCTAGAGCAGCGCGCGGTCAAAATGCATTTTGTCAAGGGCCCGTCTATCGACAGCCTCATACGTTTTTCCAAACTGGACAAGGTTTCGAGTTCTGACATATGTTCCACGTTTCCTAAAGCGCTGCCGCTAGGGCTCGATCCCGCCCAATTCACGCCCCACTAGTGAAGAAATCCGAGAAGCAAAAATAACTCTGATCTCCATTGGGCTGCACCAATACGGCCAAAAGCATCTGGCAGATAAAAGGCACTTTTCAGTGTCCTGTCCGTTACTGAATATGTTTCCATTCAAGACCAATACGGCATGCGGCCGCCTCACTGCCTCCAGGGGCCGACATTATGATGAACGCCATCCGATAATTCTCCTTTACGACTGTAGCCTGTCTCGCCTTCTCATCCAATTTGCTCAGCAGATTAGTCTTTACAGCGGTAGTACATTTATCGTACGCCTGATCCGATCGATGTATTGGACTCCTACTGCGGAGTTCCACTTCCTAGGGATTAGGGCTCTTTCCCCACTCTGGCGCCAAGGTGTAGTATGCCAATACTACGCCCTGATTTGCTTTATTTTCTAAACAGAAAAAATGTTTTAGAATGGCTCCTCGTCGTCGTGCCACCCTGTCCTTGGACAGCAGACGAACTCGAGGTATTCAATCCTACTGCTGCCCGGGAATCCATCCTCTTCGGAAGTGCAAGAGTTCCACAAACTAAGCGCTGAAAAGCGCCTTCGAGCAATACTTATTAATAACTGCCTCGCCCGTCAGCACTCAGGAGGAGACTTCCGCAGCCAAGAGGGATGCAAGAAGTGTGGAGGGAACCACCACACCCTACTCCATGATCCGATTCGATCCGCTTTGACAATGCCACCTCCGACACGCCGAGGGTGCCAGCCCGCTGCACTTCGTCCGATGTCCATTTCAGTCCCCAACGATCGCCCGCGTCCATCGGGGGCAACGTGCCCGCAATGTTTACGGCACGTAGACGGCAATGTAGACGGCAGTTTGAGCGGCAAAAGCTTTCGCTTTTCAAGTTCATCACTCCGCGGTCCCGCGGGACTATTTTGTTAGCTTTAAGTTAATATTAATCCAAGCTGCGACGAAATAAAGTAAAGTTCAGTGCATCAAAGACCCGACGTCTTCTTCTTCTGGGCATTCGACCAACTCCGCCAGCAGCGACCAGTGGACCCACAGTATCAAGCTTATCCGCCCACTCCGATCCGAACTCCGACTTTTTGATAGGAAATTTAACTCTCGAAAAATCTAAAGTCATTCTGCCATACACAATAATTTCATCTTTAATATTAATGTTATAGCTTAGAAGCTTTGTCATTCTTTTTAGTGAATTATGAAGCTGTGACATTGTATGAGGGGTTTCCCGGCAAGAGTAAAACACACAGTAGAATTAATTTCAATTGTTATAATTATTCACTGATTTACTTTAAGCTATGATTATGTACAGTACGTGTGAGTGTGTGTGTGTGTATAAAAAAAATAGATAGTTAGACCGGCGGCGGGCGTTCAGCGTCGTGTGCACATTCAGACTGATTTTTGGCCTCTCTCTCTCACATTGCGACAAGCAGCAAACTGAACATGCCGCCCGTCAATGCTAAACGTAGCATAAAAAATCTCGCTTGTCTGGTCTATCCTGGCAGGTGGGGTAGAATCTAGCGTGGAGAAAATGATACAAGGTTAGGTTAGGTTAGGTCGGAAGGCCCTCACGGGCCGCGCATAGGCCAATATGGCCCATAGCTGTCCGAATGTTTCTTTATGGACCTTGAGAATGCTTTCGCGGTTTTCGAAATCTTTTAGGATCGAGGTATTATTCGCGAAGGCAAGTAGTTTGCCTGGCTTCTACCTGGAGGCATCTTCTAGAAATGCCAGAACCTAGGTAGTTATACCCGTTACTCGTAGAGTAAAAGGGTATACTAGATTCGTTGAAAAGTATGTAACAGGCAGAAGGAAGCGTTTACGGCCATATAAAGTATATATATTCTTGATCAGGATCAATAGCAGAGTCGATATGGGCATGTCCGTCTGTCCGTCCGTCTGTCTGTCCGTCCGTCTGTCCTTATGAACGTCGAGATCTCAGGAACTACAAAAGCTAGAAAGTTGATTAGGCATGCAGACTCCAGGGACATAGACGCAGCGCAAGTTTGTCGAATCATGCTGCCACGCCCACTCTAACGCCCACAAACCGCCCAAAACTGCCACGCCCACACTTTTGAAAAATGTTTTAATATTTTTTCATTTTTGTATTGGTCTTGTAAGTTTCTATCAATTTGTCACAAAACTTTTTGCCACGCCCACTCTAACGCCCACAAACCGCCCAAAGCTGCCACGCCCACACTTTTGAGAAATGTTTCGATTGTGTTTCATTTTTGTATTAGTCTTGTAAATTTCTATCGATTTGCAAAAAAACTTTTTGCCACGCCCACTCTAACGCCCACAAACCGACTCTCCTTCGCACTTCTACTAGCTGAGTAACGGGTATCAGATAGTCGGGGAACTCGACTATAGCGTTCTCTCTTGTTTATTCTTGCCCTTGTTAGGGCCGGACACTTGCAAATGAGATGCTCTAAGATTTCAATTGGATTCATTTCCGGCATCTGGCGTTGTCGGTAATGCCCAGTTTGACTGCTTGTGCCACAGCAAGGCAGTAACCTGTAAGAATTCCCACTAACAGTCTGCAGTCTTTCCTTGGAAGATGCAGCACGTAGTGACTGAGTTTAACGTTGCGCTCCTTGCACATGATTTTTGAAAATTTGCAGGTTGTGGAAGTTCTTCTCCATCTGCTTTTGGCTCGTGCGTCGGCCCGTCTTTCCAGTTCACTTTGGAGCGTTCTAAGGAAGACAGTAACGTTTTCTGATCTTTCATTCGCCAGTCCAACGCATTCCTTTGCAACTTCGTCTGCCGTCTCATTACCATCGATGCCCTGGTGTCTGGGATCCCAGTAGATCCTCACTGACGTGGTCGTGCTAAGGATATCTAGTGCCTCCCTGCTTGCCAGTACACTTTTGGAACTGACCGCTGACGATTGCATGGATCTTATCGCCGCTTGACTGTCTACGAACAAGTTGACCCCTTCTTGCGGGCGGTCAATGCTCTGCGCAAGCTCTGCTGCTTTCCCTATGGCGAATACTTCCGCCTGGAATATGCTGCATTGGCTTGGTAGCTTATACGACAGCCTCATTTCAGGGTCTGTACAGTATATGCCCGCTCCAACTCCTCCTTCCATCTTGGAGCCGTCCGTGTATATATTGAGGTGTTGGGCATGGTCCTGACCTGTTTTCCAGTCGTCTAACAATTCCCTGGAGAGGGTCTCTAGGGACTTTTCTATGTCTTCAGCGGATTGTACTAGGCTCGGGCCAGTCGCGAGTCGTGTCAAGATTTTCTTCTTGAACTTCCCCCCGTTTGTGTTCCGGGGGTTTCTGAAAGAGGTAGGTTTGGGAGAGTGTTCGAATTCGCATAGGAATTGTATGTACTTATGATCTGAGAAAGATGGTCTCTAAAGGACTCTCCATTCTGAAACCATAGTACTTTGTCCCCTTACGAGTGTTAGGTCTAGCACGTTCGAGGAGGTGGGACCAACAAAGGTGTGCTCTTCCCCCTCGTTAGCTATGCATAGGTTGGTTGATAGTAAAAAGTTTAGGAGTGATGTCGGGGCTACCCCATACGCAGTGATGCGCGTTGGCGTCTGCACCTACGATCAGTTGTTGGTCGTTCGGGCTGGCTTCCACCATGCTCCTGAGTTCCTCCGGTGGGGCCGTTCTGTCGTGTGCCATGTAGCAGGAAGCTACCAAAAAGCGATTCCTCTCGCTCTCCAGCATCACAACAGTCAGGTCATCCGTGCTGTTATGAGACATAAGGTTAGCATGCAAGCCCTTCCGTACAAGTACGGCGGCTCTGTTTCTGCTTACCGATGGTGTGTAGAAGAGGTTGTAATTGGAGGACTTTAGTCCGGCGACGGCATTGCCCGAGGCAATCCATGGCTCTTGGACCAAAAGCTATGTCGGCGGACCCTTGCTCCAGGGCGATGAGGAGATCCGCCGACGCGACCTTGCTTTTATGAAGATGGAGGTGCAGCACCCTCAGTAGCATGGGTACTGGGCTCATCTCCATTCGACGGGTTGACTGTCAACGTCAGGTCACCGTCCTCCTCATCCGTCTCGCCTAGGTCCTTCTCCACTTCGCCTGCCTTCATGGTGTGAGCATTCTTACCCCCGGGATGGCGTTTTTTGAGGCGCAGGTACACGCTCCCCATGCCGCACGCCATCTTCCCGTACCTTGGATAGAGGATGTCATCCGCCTCCTTATTTATCTGGAGGAATGCACTATGGCCCCCCTAGTTGGGTGATGGGGTCGCAAGGTGCAGAACCTACCAGTCCGCGGTTGGTATATCTGGATTTTGCCGCTGCAGTAGCTTCAGCGCCCGGTCCCCTTGCATTGCAATGGGAAAGAGAACCTTCGCCTTAGGAATGGACAGGGAGCTCCCAGTCCACCACCTCCAGCTGGGCCCCCTCCCACAACGCCTCCAATTGGCAGACCGTTTGCGTCGCCACTTTCTCGTCGGGTCATCCATGCACTTCAGGATTCTGACCCCGTTCAGCAACCCGGCACAAAAGTGGGCATGGGGGCCTCAGGAGCTTCCTCCATCCGTGCAGACAATGACTCAACGAGTCGAGCATGCACCAACTTCCATTGCGGCTCCGTCATCTTGCCGGCTTTATCGCTTCTGTCGATGAGTGCCACGATCAAGTGTCGTTTGGTCGCCTCACTGACTTTTAGCCTCTTCTCGAGCTTCTTCGGTTAATTTCCTCCTGCTTTCGAGCGGAAGGAATTGAACCGTTGCCTTAGCTAGCATTACCCGTTGTCTGGGATAATGCAGTGCCCATTTCCCAGCCGGCGCCCTCGTGGAGGGTTCAGATGGAGGATTTTTGCCAGTTTAAAATACAAGAAGTGTGCGCAAGAAATAACTTATTATGATTGTGGTGTGTAGCGGACACAGTTTCGACATTGAGCACTTTAAATGATCCTCGGACTAACGCATCCGTCCCTGGGTGCAACCTAGTAACCATTGTGACGGCGGATATCGGTCGTCCTTGATTGAGCTGAAAACCTCGTCGTTGAGCTGAAAACCTTTAGCCTTCTGGCACCACTTGGGTCTCTGCTGCAGATAAGCTAGTCAGTCTCGTTTGATGAATGAGAAACTGCTCCAAGAAGGACTTGGATTGTGGTCGATATTCCGGAGGCGCCAGGATGGAGTCCCCAATCAAAAAATGAGCCGGCGTGAGCACCTCTAAGTCGTCTGCATCAGCTGTGAGAGGGCAAAGCGGTTGTGAGTTGAGGCATGCTTCTATGCTTATGAGCACCGTTGAACCACAAAGTTGGTTCCGTTGTCACGGAAGAGATGCTCGTCGACCGGTGAATCTGTCCAGAGCCAGAAGCAAGTGCGTCGTGAGGCCTGTCACCTCTTCTAAGTGCACCGCCTTTGTTGCCAGAAAAATGAGAAAGGCGATGTATCCTTCTTCTAAGTGCACCGCCTTTGTTGCCAGAAAAATGATAAAGGCGATGTATTATAAAAGCTTGACCCTCGCAAGCGTGCTGCCTTCAGCTCTATGGCTCTTGTGTAGTCAACCGCAGACGCCAGGATCGGTCTACCAGGGGGGTTCACTCGATGAAGCGGAAAATCTCCCATTAGGTGTGTCGAAGCGATGGGCCTGTTCTGAAAGCACCTTACACATTTCTGTACAACTGTTTGGATGGCTCCTCTTCCTGTCACTATCCAGAACCGCTAGCGAGTGTGTGCCAAAGTCAGTTGCGCACCTCCGTGCAGAGTCAAAACTTGCGAGTACCGTATTACTAGCTGCGTAAAATGATGCAAACTTAGAAGGATCATTGGATGACGACGCTCGTGTGCAAACCCAGCATGGCGCAATCGCCCCCTTACTCGTAAGATGCCTTCTACCAGGATCGGTGATAAGCTCAAGAGCTTACTTCTGGGAGACAGACTTTTATCATTTTTTACCGCGGTCAGCTCGGACGAGAAAGACTCTCTTTGAACGATGCTCAAAGAGCATAGACCAGCTCCTAAATGCTTAGAGAACCAGTGCACCTTTCTCCTTTCCTGATTGCATTGGTTTTTAACCGAAATATATATGATAAGACTCGTACCACTTGGGACCTTGGGACTGCGTGGTGAACACGAACTTTGTCCGCTTTTCCTCTAACGTTGCATCATTCAAGTCGACCTGTCCGATCTTCGTCGAAGGCCAGTCCCTGACCCTTGAATGTATGTAAGCCACTCCGGGCCTCGCCACCACAGGTCAAAGTCCTTTAGCTCACTCGAAGAGAGCCCTCTTGTCGCACAGTCCGCTGGATTCCCGCTAGTTCCGACATGTCTCCATTGAGATGGTGAGGAGTGATCCAGGAAGAAGGCAACCCTGTTAGCGGCGTAAGTCGTCCCCGTGCAGCCAATGAAGCTCCGGTCGAGGTATGGTTAAGGGTTTAGTAGAAGTAACCTCTAATTTTGCAGTTAACAGAGAGGTGTAGCACGTTCCGCCCTTATGCTCGAGCCTTAGATAGGTCATAGCTGCATAGGATGGGGAAGACCCTTTACAGATCGCGTGAAGCTGAGCTAAATCTATGGATCCAGGAGCATAATGAATCCACCGCTGTATGTACAGCAAGCTGTCCCGAAATGCTTGCCACCGTTCCGCAAGAGCATTATGAACCTCGTCGACCCAATCCATGGTTACCTCCTGAAAAGTCAACTTTCCTGATATGATGACTGGCGCCATGAGACCCAGCGCGTCCAACAGACTCGCTATGCTCGACAAGATCGTCCTTTTGGTTTAACTAGCTGGTATTTCAAAATAGACCAGTCCCAGTTTAAAGGTGTCTGACTGCACTGATGGTCTATCGGTATCGAGCGGACAACCCTTATACTTAATACTTACGTAATACGCTTCTTTGCTGGACCATTTACGCAACTCCATTTGAGCGGATTTTATAGCACCCTGAGTCCGTTTATCCTGCGTCTCTCCTACACAATGCCCTCCGAATAAAATGTCGTCCTCATATAAGTTAAAAAAACAGATTATTTATTTTTAATAAAAAATGGTTTTTTATTAAAGCAGTCAAAGACCGTCCTTTATAATTGGCTATAATTTTAAGACTAAATTATCGTACCCTAATCTGGCCCTAAGAAAACGTTGTCGCTGTCGTCGGTCTCGGTAGAGGCCTCGAGTGGTGGAGCAGACGCTCGTGTGGTCAAGGCTCAGAGTTTTGGCCAGGTGCATTGCACCTTACATGTAGAGCACTTGTTTGCCCAATAGCGGGTTGAATTTTTGTTTTATTAATTCTTCCCTCTTTATTTGACGTTTGTCAACAAGCGAGGCACTCGTATGACGGTTGATGCGCTGTTGGACGATGTTAAATTGTTCTGATTAAGTTCGGGGGGGAGCTACCTGTAGTATGACCTCATCATGCTTTCTTCTGCTTTGAATAAGCAGTGACATGCCCAATAGGATTATGATCGTGCTTCTATTGAAGATGGTGTCAATCTTGAGCTTACGCAATAGCTTGATGTTGTTGACATGCAGGTTCTTCAATCTTTGTAGAGAAAATATTTTGATTCTCTCTGTCTCCTCCGGTGTTAATTGTATGATGGGTGCGCCTGGCCTCGTTAATGTCAACTCTGTGTTGCCATATTCCATATCGTTTATCTTTAAAGTCTCTTTGAAGAATTTTACCACATATGAGCCTTACAAATGCTTAATTAAGTTGCTCCACCTCAGAGTGCCATTAAAGTCGTTGAGCATTAATATTCCATTTCTTCGATCGTCGCATTACGAAATAATGGTTTAAGTGCCAATGTTCGAGGTGGTGTGGTTGGAAACCCGTTATTGACAGCTATGTTTATTGGGAATGACTGTGGTCTGAATTGTTGGTACGGTGATTGGTATTGTCGTGGTGGACCTTTATTAAACAATTGTTGGTATAGATGTGGTTGTTGTCGCACCACTGGAACATTACTATAATTGATCTTGTTTCTTGGTAAGGGTACCGATAAACCTTGTGCCGATAAAGCTGTCCTGAAATTTTGGTTCTCAAGCTGCATGCACAAGTGTAGTGCTGGGGGAAAATCTTGTGGTTCTTTAATACCCAGAAGTTTAGGTAAGTCTCCTCTCAAACCCCTAACAAAAGTATACAGGACCCTGTCCCTATAGAACTGAGTCATGACCCTTTCTGATTCCTTGTGCCGATAAAGCTGTCCTTAAATTTTGGTTCTCAAGCTGCATGCACAAGTGTAGTGCTGGGGGAAAACCTTGTGGTTCTTTAATACCCAGAAGTTTAGGTAAGTCTCCTCTCAAACCCCTAACAAAAGTATCCAGGGCCCTGTCGCTAAAGACTGAGTTATGAGCCCTTCTAATTCCTTAGACAGTTCCATACGTCCTACCTTGTTGAGTATCAAGGAAAGATGGTTGTAAGTCTCCTGATAATCTGTCTCGATCGCAAAAGGTTTTTATAACCGTCACTTGTGCGGAATTTTTCCAGCACTTAACGCGAACTTAGTTTTAAGAAAACTTTGTCACTGTCGTCGGTCGCGGCGGAGGCATCGTTGCTGCAGAATCGCGGAAGTGTCGCAGACGCAATTTGGGCAGTGCATTATAATTTGTGGAACGGATGCTCGAGTGGTGTAGCGGACGCTCGTGTGGTCATGGCTCAGCGTTTTGGCCAGGTGCATTGCACCTTACATGTAAAGCATTTGTTTGCGCAATAGCGGGTTGAATTTTTGTTTTATTAACTTATATCTTGCTGATCAAAACTTCTTATTGATGACCGTGAAGTGTGCAGAAGCCGTTCCCAATGTCAGCGTTGACAAAGCATAAACATTGATGGATCCATCCGCCGCCCGCCATAAAATCCGCTAATATTGGGCGTCTTACGGGTGCACGGCGATACAGCGATATATTTTCCCTATATCCGCCGTGAAAACAAAACGATATTTCCGCCAATTGAGTGTGACTGCCGACATGTCGTTCTGCAGGCTCGGTCCAGTCCAAAGAATGTCGTTTAAAGATCGTCCGTTGCTAGTCCCTGAGGAGGCATCGAAGACGATTCGCTGTTTGGTCGATTGAGATTCCTTCCTAAAGACGGCGTGTTGCGGGAGCACACAGCATGCCACGTGCCTATTCTTGAAAGTATTCCTTACCAAACTTCTTTCACTGCCCACCGCCTGCGCTATTTGCTCGAGCGCGAAGTATTCCTTGACCTCCTCCACATATTTGCTCCGCCGTTCTGGGCTGCTAGACATACGTCTTTCCAACTGCAGGAACCGATTAAGTGCCATTTGATGAGATCTTCCCAGAACAATGGGCGGATCTCGATAGGTTTTAAAGGGTAACCGCTCTTCGTAGCGGCCATCCGATCGACGCACAAAAGTCTTCTGGAAAAAGGACTCGCACCACAGGTCCTTGTCTGTCGCTGTAGGGCGGTCTGGAACCGACTCGACCTCACAGAAACGCTGCTGGTGACAGCGCAACTGGGTTGCACGTCCAACCTTCAGTACGTCCAGAGAGGATCCATCCCAAGTGCGTATTCTGAGCTATGGGCTCGCCTGCCAAACCGATCCTGCTGTAGGGCAATATGATTTGCGCCAACATATCCACTCCTATAATGAGATCGACTCGCTTTGACCGCGCGTAATGGGGATCAGCCCATGAGAACCCTCGAATATGATTCCAATGTTGTGGCGTGAAGCTCATACTTGGCAGGAAGGAAGTAAGTGAATTGAGAACATATGCTGAATCAACCCCTTAAGTGAAATTTGGTTTAATAATACTACAGATTTCGAAATTTACTGTGTACTTACAACGATGACCGCCCCCGGGAACCACACCAGAAATAGATGCTCGGGTGGCTGACCACTTCAGGTTCAGAGACTGAACGACGTGTTCCGATACTATGGTTGCCTGAGATCCTTTATCGATGAGAGCTTGTAGGCCGTTGACCGGATTTCGTACGGCGATAAGAGCACTGGCGACAAGCACATTCCTCGAAGGGGACCCTGAACACTATATCCTTCCTCCTGTAACAATCCAAGTCTAGAAAGGTTAAGCAACAACGCAAAAAATGGTCGCCGCCCCAGTGATTACCGGTGCT
Organism: Drosophila santomea; assembly: GCF_016746245.2. Taxonomy (NCBI): domain Eukaryota; kingdom Metazoa; phylum Arthropoda; class Insecta; order Diptera; family Drosophilidae; genus Drosophila; species Drosophila santomea. Next base: position 24,224,492 of record NC_053016.2, on the reverse strand, counting down.
ACCCGGGCGTCTTGAGCGCTCCTGTGCAATATGCACTCGTTTGCTCGGGTCGGTAGATCCTGGGCCATAATTAAAGTCGTACGACGAACTTCGGTTTTCAATCGCATCCATTATGACCAGCCTATCATTCAAAAATGATTCTAAATTCCTATAATTAGAACCGCTTCCTTGATGGTGCTCACAAACGTTGTGAGTCTCCTTGGGCAACCTCGATGATACGTAATGCGCCAACCAGTGGTGCGAATTCCCGACCAAGGCTTGAACGCGGCGGAATGCAGACAGGCAAACGTTGACCGTGCCCAACATCGTCCGTATTGATTCTGTATTTTCCTTTTGCAGCCTGGGCAACGCGTAAATAGCGTTCATGTGGTGCGAATAAACGAGTTGAGGATTATTGCATCTTTTAATCATCAGTCCCCAAGCCCCGGCGTAATTTGCGTCCGTTATCTGCATTGGTCGGATGTCATTATCGCGCCCTCCTGGCAACGACTCTTCGAGAAAGTGCAACCGTTGCACATTGCTCAGATTATTCTTGTTGTGTATAAGGCTTGTGAAGGCGTCATAGTAGCTGGGCCAGTCCACATATTCACCGGAAATTTAGGACTGATAGCTGTGGCACGTTTAGCCGCACTTCCGGATCGGCGCTCCCGCCCGCTTGTAGAGGTGACGGAGGATTCTCGGGTGGAAGTTAATCGAATTCCTCTGCCATGGAGCAATAGGCGTTCGAACCAGCGATCCCTTTTAGGGTTCCAATGTCGGAGCCCCTGAATCCGATTGATGACAAGTGTAAAAAAAACAACCAAACTTAGCGCAACTCACCACCCCCATATAATAAGAAAATTCAATAAATTCTTGCCCGGACACAACTTGTCCACTTACTCCCTTTGTCCACCAGGTTCGACTTCCCGGAAGCGAACGTCACCTGCGGCGCCTATGTATCGCGGACTTCCTTTCCCGTCTTTCGGCGAAGAAGAAGAAGCCAAATTCTAAAACAGCCGTTGCTGTGTGTATTTATCGCAGCTTTATTTATTATGCGTTAAACTACTTGCCGAGTCGAATTGCAAACTTAACGCGACAGCGAACTTACATCTATTTGCACTCTAAACTTTTCGAATTTAAATTGCTTGCAGGTTCCCCTCATGGGGCACCATGTAAAGTTGTCTTCCACTTTTAAATAGGGGTTATTGTAAGAGGGGCTCCCCGGCATCAGTAAACAACACAGTCGAATTAATTTTAATTGTTATAATTATTTACTGCCAACTGAACACGAATATGGTATTTATTAGCTATAAATGCTAGTATACACCACTTGAAACAAAATACAGTCTTTTTATGGTAGTTTCAAAATAGTTGAAATTTTTAATAACCCTGCCTTAGTCATTTTTCTGGAATTTACTGCTCAATGTAAGTAAGCAATCTATGGCCGAATTAAGCTCATCAATAATGTCTTCGTTTATGTATACAGATTGGTAGGTAGTTTTAAAGTTCTTTATTGTTTCCACTGTATCTCCTTTATCTGCATGCTTAAAGTATGTACCATATAATATAGGGTGTTTTTTTTAGAGGTATAGAACTTTAAATTGCAATAAAACAACGATGGATTATTCGATTGACATGAATTTTATTGACATGAAAGATAATCTTGTGGCATTACATTTTAAATATGATTTCTGGCATATGACCGCCACGGCTGGCTCGGATGTAGTCCAATCTGGACGTCCAATTTGCAATGACTTTTTCCAATATTTGGCCGTATATCGGCAATAACACGGCGAATGTTGTCTTCCAAATGGTTTAGCGTTTGTGGCTTATCCGCATAGACCAATGACTTTACATAGCCCCACAAAAAGTAGTCTAGCGGTGTTAAATCACAAGATCTTGGAGGCTTATGAAAAATCGGGAACAACAGCAATCTCGTTTTGGGCCCATTCGACGAATCTACGCCTTGCTTGATGATCGTTTGGTTTCAATTCTTGCACGAGTTGGATTTTGTAAGCACGCATGACGAATTGCCAAACCAAACTGAGAATAAATCACTTGACAGCTGTTAAATCGGTCGCCATCTTGAACAGTAATGCCAACTTAAAGTTCTATACCTCTAAAAAAAACACCCGTTATATAGGTTAATATATAGGTTAGGCTAATGGTTCTGTTTTCGAGCATTGTATCTTTATAATTTCAACAATATTTTTTTGACTCTGCTGATAAAACACTTTTACATCAATCATATTTGTAAATGGACTTTCAATTCGATATGATTTCACTGGAAATGACGTCTCATATCATATTGCATTATTTTTAACTTCTCTGGATGATTTAATTTAAAATGGCTTATATATATTTTATATTTATTTACGGTTTACTTGTAGTTATATATGACGGAATCGGATCAGCATTATGGTCTACGTCACTTTCTACGGAGTCGGCGCAACGTTTTCTGGCACGGGAACGAGGCATATCTTTTTTTTATACTTTGCGATTAAAAACTCAGTGACCAGTACCGGAGTTGCAATAATGCGTAGAACCTAAGTCTACCCGCAATTCGTCATTACGTAATTTAGAAACAATAGAAGCAGTTTCTTCGTCTCTTTGCTGTTCAGCCCACAACCAGCCATCAGATATTTCTGTCAGATTGATATGCTTTTCAACTATACCTGCAAAATTCCTAACCCTTTCTGGAACTGGGTTCCGGGACAGAAAGTCAACATGTGCCATACGCTCACCAGGTCTATACTCAATATCAAAATCGAAACTTTGCATGTACGACCACCACTTATAGACCCTGGTAGTTAACTCTATTTTTGTACGTGAGGCTTTAAGCGAATTTCAGTCAGTGAACACAACGAAATGACTGCCATGCAAGTAATGACGGAAGTGTTTTATGGAGTTGTATACGGCAAGAGTCTCCAGTTCGTATGAATGGTAACGCAATTCTGCTGATGATGTCGTCTTGCTAAAATATTCGATAACTCGGGGCTTCTTTTCAATTTGGTTTTCTGGCACGGGAGCGAGGCATGTCTTTCTTCCTTTGCGATTAAAAACTCAGTGACCAGTACCGGAGTTGCAATAATGCGTATAACCTAAGTCTACCAGCAATACCAACGCACCTTATTTTACTCCACACACATCAATACCAACACACATAATGGCATCTTTCCAATTCCTGGTTAGTACCATTCTTAACGAGAATATATCTATCTTCCTCTCGCTCCCAACCGCGGCCAGACTACGTTCGACAGAAACTTTTACAGTTATCTGCCACGCTTCCAAGAAGTAGAGAATGCGTATTTAAAGAATATTCAACCCGAAATAAGAAAGTACACAGTAACAGAAAATGTCGTTATATTTGAAATTAAAAATAAATCTGCGACACGGCCGTCCTGACCTTGCACACGTCCTAGTGTGTTCACAATTCATAACACGTTTTTATACCCGTTACTCGTAGAGTAAAAGGGTAACTAGATTCGTTGAAAAGTATGTAACAGGCAGAAGGAAGCGTTTCCGACCAAATAAAGTATATATATTTCTTTGTTTACATTATCATTTGTCTGCAGCTTCAGCGGACCTTATCAGCGGAATCAATGTAAGCATCGCACCGCTGTAATTGTCCGCGAGCTTGCCCAGTACTTTTCCAAACTTTTAACTCCCTTCTAACTGTAACTTGTTTACGTCTTATGCTAGTTTAATCGTATGGCGTGAGTACAGCCAAAGCTTAAGTTAGTCACATTTTTGATCTGCAAGAAAACGTACGCATCGGTGTCGAACTAATTAATATTAAGTGTCTGAAATTAACCAATAAATCAGACTAAACAGTAACACTGGCGGGTTTATTTATGAACATACAAAAAACTGGTCCTTCGAGAGCCGGATTACCGGAACTGCGTTTCTTTCGGGCATTTGATTTTGATTATTGGCCTTTTGGCAAACTGTGATCTATAGATTCCTACATCGTATAGAATCGTTCCCTTCTTTCGACCACCATGCGGAGTGTGATTCAACAACGGGGCTTCTGCAAAAGCCAAATTACTCGTGCGCATAATAATGCCTTAAAATTTGTTGATGACATTCATTCAGAGCAAACAATAGTTGTCCGCCTGGCGCAACTACAGGAAAATTATTTTCGGGTTGTACGGCTCTCGGAAGAGCTGTATGCATTTAAATCCGAAGCCGATTGGGAGAACCCTGACGAGGATTTTGACGCATATGAGGACAAACATTATGCTACACACGCTATTCTCAGCAATACTTTGGAGGAGTTGAGACGGGATGTTACCTCAAACAGTGTTGATGCAACAGTTCAAGCCGCAGACACATCCCAGAGAAGTCATGTCGATTTTCAGTTCGAGCGAATTAAACTTCCGACTTTTTCTGGAAATTATGAGGACTGGAAACATTTTTCGGACATGTTTATTGGATCGATTGCTTCCAATTCGAGCCTGACGGATTGCCAACGATTTCATTATTTAAAATCGTACCTTGCCGGAGACGCGCTTGCATTAGTTAAACATATTCCAGTTACTAATGACAACTATCAGGAAGCATGGGATCGGCTGGAACAGCGATATAACAAACAATCGCTAATTATTCGATCGTTCTTAAACAGTTTCATGAGCCTTCCGAGTGCTATAAATTCAAATATCGGCACAGTGCGGAAAATTGCCGATGGTGCAGACGAAGTTATTCGTGGTCTACGAGCTCTTAATTGCGAAGAGAGGGATCCCTGGCTAATTTTCATTTTACTTTCAAAATTAGATAGCGATACCTGCCAAGCCTGGGCTCAGTGCGCAGAATCAGAAGAAAAAGGTGTGACCATCAACCGATTCCTGAAATTTCTCACATCAAGCTGCGATACGTTGGAGGCTTTTAACTTAACTCGATCAACCCAAGCTCGACGCGCAGCTACAACGCACCACGCAGACACGCATCCAAGACGGGAAGAGCCGAAGTGCACATCGTGCCAGCAGAATCACCAACTGTTTAAGTGTCCTCAATTCATCGCACTCGACATTGCATTTCGCCGAGACTTCCTCAAATCAAGAAAGCTCTGTTTCAATTGCCTCAGCCCGGCTCATATGGTGGGCAACTGTACATCGAGGCATACTTGTCGGATCTGCCGCCGCAAGCATCATACTTTGGTTCATGGCTCGTCGCAGTCAATTTAAAATGCCAACAACATTGACACAGCAAGTGTTGACAGCCGCGATCGACCAGCAGTCTCACATGCGGGATCTACAATTGGCCACAATCAACCGCTAGCTCGAGAAGGTCATCGCTTGGGAAGCGAAACTCCCGCGGAAAACAACTTTACGCATCATACTCTGGAGAATATTCCGGCGGCTGGTTCTCAGACTCTGTTGCCAACCATCCTTGCGCTCTCGTCATTCGGGCCAAACTGTCGAATTGGTCTCGTTCATTCACAACTTGCTGACGTCATCACTTCCTGCTCAAGTTATTGACACCTTATCCTCTACGTGAAGGCAAATCTGCGAGCTTCCTTTGGCAGACCCAACGTTCTGCACACCTGGAGCAATCGATGTCATTGTTGGATCGGATCAACTTTGGTCTCTATACACAGGAGATCGGAAACACTTTGGTAACGACTTTCCTATCGCTCTCAATACTGTATTTGGTTGGATTCTTGCAGGCTCTTACTCTGCATTCGATGATCACCCTACTTCTGCGGTTACTCATCACGCGGACCTAGACACGATGGTTCGTTCATTCATGGAGATGGACAGCATTCAGCCTAACCGGGCCCTCCTGGAAGCCAGCGATCCCACAGAGCGTCATTTTGCTGCCACACACAAGCGCTCGACGGACGGGGTATCCCTTCAAGGAGAAGGCACCGCCTATTGATTCGACCTTGCCACAGGCCATCAATCGCTTCTTCTCGCTGGAACGCAAATTTCGTCGGTATCCAGAATTGAAGCAGCAGTACGAAGCTTTCCTGGACGACTACTTGCAACGTGGACATATGGAACAACTGACCTCGGCTCAGGTTGAGGAGTCCCCAGACACCTGCTTCTATTTGCCGCACCACGCTGTCATCAAACTGGACAGTCTGACTACCATATGTCGTGTAGTTTTTGATGGATCAGGAAAGGACAGCTCTGGAGTATCGCTCAATGACAGACTACATATTGGTCCACCGATTCAACGCGATCTTCTTGGCGTTTGTCTACGCTTCCGGCAGCACCAATATGTTTTATGCGCAGATGTCGAAAAGATGTTTCGAGGCATTAAAATCTTCAAGCCGCACACCAATTTTCAGCGCATTGTTTGACGCAAGACTGAGAATGAACCTCTGCTTTATTTTCGCCTGCTGACGGTTACCTACGGATTGGCACCGTCACCATTTCTGGCTGTTCGAGTTCTAAAGCAACTTGCCGACGATCATGGCCATGAATACCCTGCAGCAGCTCACGCTCTTCTGCACGATGCCTATGTGGACGATATCCCTACAGGCGCCAACACATTCGAGGAGCTTATGATTCTCAAGGACGAGCTTATAGCCCTCTTGGATAAGGGAAAATTCAAGCTACGCAAATGGAGTTCTAATAGTTGGCGTCTTCTGAAATCATTACCAGAGGAAGATAGATGTTTTGAACCTATCCAGCTCCTCAACAAATCATCTGCGGATTCACCTGTCAAAGTTCTTGGTACCCAATGGAACCCTGGGAAGGACGTTCTGTATCTCAACCTAAAGGGATGCGATGCGACCATTTCTCCGACGAAAAGAGAACTCTTGTCTCAGCTATCAAGAATTTATGATCCGCTTGGACTGGTAACGCCGGTCACAGTTCTACCCAAGCTAATCTTCCAAGAAAGCTGGACAAGTGTCCTGCAGTGGGACGACCCCATTCCTGAAAGTCTACGTACGCTCTGGAGAGCCTTAGTAGAGGATTTGCCAGCACTTACGCAATGCCAAGTACCACGGTATATTACGTCACCATTTCGAGATGTTCAACTACACGGATTCGCCGACGCATCCTCGCACGCCTACGGTGCGGTAGTTTACGCTCGAGTTGCAGTTGAATGCAGCTTTCAAGTAACTCTGGTTGCCGCCAAAACACGGGTGGCCCCGATCAAGCCCGTATCAATTCCACGTTTGGAGCTAAACGCTGCGTTACTTCTATCTCGATTGCTTTCTATTGTCAAAACATCACTAACAATTCCTCTTTTCAGCACGAGCTGCTGGACAGATTCAGAAATTGTGCTACACTGGCTTTCAGCTCCCCCTCGACGGTGGAACACCTACGTCTGCAACCGAACTTCTGAGATATTGAGCGACTTTCCCCGTAGCTGCTGGAACCATGTTCGCACGGAAGACAATCCTGCTGATTGTGCTTCCCGAGGACTTCATCCGTCAAAGCTTCTGGAGCATCGACTGTGGTGGAAAGGTCCGTCCTGGCTGGCCACTGGGAGAATCGAGCAATCTACACTCAACTACAACGCCAAGCACCCGATTCTGATACCTAAAGATACACCACTAGCTGGACTGCTGGTACGACATTTTCATGTCTCCTATCTGCACACTGCAGTTGATGCAACGTTCACCAATCTTCGTCAGCAGTACTGGATTCTGGGAGCCCGCAATCTCGTCAGAAAGGCAGTCTTCCAATGCAAATCCTGTTTTCTTCAACGAAAGGGCACAAGCAACCAGATCATGAGAGAGCTACCAATTCCTCGAGCTCAAGCTAGCCGCTGCTTTCAACACACAGGGCTGGACTACGCTGGACCGATCGCAATCAAGGAATCAAAAGGAAGAACTCCACGCATCGGAAAGGCATGGTTTTCTATTTTCGTGTGCCTCACTACAAAGGCACTTCACATCGAGGTTGTTAGTGAGCTAACTACACAGGCTTTCATCGCAGCCTTTCAACGATTCATTGCCCGCCGAGCGAAGCCTACTGACCTGTATTCGGACAACGGAACTACATTTCATGGAGGCAAGCAAACTTTGGATGACATGAGACGTCTGGCCATTCAACAAGACAAAGATGAGGAACTAGCAGGATTCTTTGCCAATGAAGGGATTTCTTGGCACTTTATACCCCCGTCTGCTCCCCATTTTGGAGGGATGTGGGAAGCTGGAGTTCGCTCAATTAAACCTTATATAAAACGGATACTTGGATCAAAGGCTTTAACGTTTGAGGAGCTCTCTACTGTCCTGACCCAAATTGAAGCTATCCTGAATTCACGCCCGCTGTGCCCAACTGGGGATAATTCTTTGGACCCACTGACGCCTGCTCATTTTTTGACTGGATCTCCGTATACTGCATTGCCTGAACCCTGTCGTCTGGATATGCAAGTCAATCGATTGGAGAGGTGGAATCAGCTGCAAGCCATGGTTCAAGGCTTTTGGAAAAGGTGGCATTAGGAATACCTGACATCTCTTCATGAGCGGACAAAGTGGCATCTGGAAACCGAGAATCTGAAGATCGACACACTGGTAGTACTCAAGGAGCCCAATCTACCGCCCTCTAAATGGATTCTTGGCCGCATCACCGCAGTGCACGCAGGAATCGACGACAAGGTCCGAGTCGTTACAGTGAAGACTGCTCACGGATTATACAAACGCCCAATTGCCAAAATCGCTGTACTGCCTCTCTGCTGAACAACCGTTCAGGGGGGCCGGTATGTTTGGGAACGAGACACCCTGTATGCGCGAACAAGTCACCCTTTATCTTTGTTTACATTATCATTTGTCTGCAGCTTCAGCGGAGCTTATCAGCGGAATCAATGTAAGCATCGCACCGCTGTAATTGTCCGCGAGATTGCCCAGTACTTTTCCAAACTTCTAACTCCCTTCTAACTGTAACTTGTTTACGTCTTAGGCTAGTTTAATCGTATGGCGTGAGTACAGCCAAAGCTTAAGTTAGTCACATTTTTGATCTGCAAGAAAACGTACGCATCAGTGTCGAACTAAATCAAAACTAAATCAAACTAAACAGTAACACTGGCGGGTTTATTTATGAACAATATTCTTGATTAGGATCAATAGCCGAGTTGATCTGGCCATGTCCGTCCGTCCGTATGAACGTCGAGATCTCAGGATCTCGGATCTCTCGATCTCTCAGAATACGAAAGCTGGAAAGTTGAGATTAAGCATGCAGACTCCAGAGACATAGAAGCAGCGCAAGTCTGTGGATTCATGTTGCCAAGCCCACTCTACACCCACAAACCAGCCAAAACTGCCACGCCCACACTTTTGAAAAATAATTTGATATATTTTCATTTTTTTATTAGTTTTGTAAATTTCTATCGATTTGCCAAAAAATTTTTTGCCACGCCCACTCTAACGCCTACAAACCGCCAAAAACTGTCAGTGTTGTTTGCACTTCCACTAGCTGAGTAACGGGTATCAGATAGTCGGGGAACTCGACTATAGCATTCTCTCTTGATTTTCCTTAATTCATTAACATTATTATTAGTATTATTTTATCTATTAATTATAAAAGCGAATTGATACATTTCTTTCAAGTTTCGTTTCTTAGTTTATCATTGAATTTTAAGCCATGAGATCCGGATTACCACCAAGTTTAATTCACTAGACTTCAGACATACCATAATCATATTGCTTTTTCTGAAAGCGTTTACATCCTTAATCCAATACATTCATTTCTTCCTTTAGCGTTCAGTTTATCAAACCGGCCAGTCCATATTCTTATTAGCCTAGCAGACAGCTTACAATTCGACAAACCGGCCAACATACATGGCACACAGTTGACGCAATCTATAAGCCGGCCAACTAACCATCACCAGCAATCGTATCCGGAATTCAAACTAATCTGCAACCAAATGGCGAACCACATAGCCCGGGCACCCATCTGAAGAGAAAGTCGTTTCCCGAACCGATCCGAACCGATCACAGCCCTCACTGGCTTGATCCATAGCGTCCTTTTCTGCGCCTTCATCTTCTAATTCTGTGATAATCCCCTTCTGAGGCATTTGTCTCAAAAATTCATGAGAATATTTATAAATTCGATTATTGTTCAATGCTTTGAGCTTATATCTATCTCCTGGTAGTACATCGGACACCAAAAATGGTCCTTAAAACTTGGGATCTAGTTTGGTCTGGTGCCGCTCTTCATTTTTAAGTCTCACAACAGTAGCGTTATTCTTGTCGAATCTTTCTTTATCAATTTTGGGATTTTTTTTTCATATTGCATTTAGCTAATTTCCTAACTTTTTCAATATCGACAGTATTTTCATTGTCTACGATAGGTGTAAGACCAAACGGCCTTGCTCCTTTGCCAATAAGTATTTCTAATGGGATAACTTTAGTCACTCTATTGGGCGTGCTATTAAGAGCCAGTTGAATTTCACATAAAGAATCCTGCCAAGATCCCTGGCCAGTTTCAACAGCAGTTAGCATGAACTTGAGAGTACTCATGACTCGCTCTACTTGGCTATTGGCAAGACTAGCACCTGTGGCGATTAAATTTCTGTGCTGAGCAGAAATCACGAAATGCTGTACTAGCAAAACTGCGACCTTGATCAGCGATCAATCGAGAAGGAACACCAAATAAAGATATTAAAGACCTTACTGCAATTTATAGTGTCTAGCTTTACAATATGGGATAAATAGACAAATTTGGTAAAAGCGTCTATTAGTATAATTATATATATATTCCTTCTGATCATTCTTGCCGCTAAGGTTTCCTCTAATGTCGACATGAACTGTATGCCTAGGAATGGGATGCAGTTCTGCTTGTATTTTGCCAGACGGAGGCTTTAATAACCTGCAAGTAAAACAATTGTCCACGAATTTGCGAACATATTTGGACATTTTATCTAACCAATAAAACTCGTACATCTTCCCAAGAGTTTTCTCCAATCCAAGGTGCATGATTGACTCGTGGACATTGTTGACAGCGGACCACCCAAATGGCTTTGGGATTAAAGGCAGACAACGAGACTTTCCGTTTCTTTGGATTTTCCTATACAGAGTCCCAGACCTTAGTTCGTAGCTTTAAGCCAAATCTCCGGACAATTCGTCATTACGTAATTTAGAAACAATAGAAGCAGTTTCTTCGTCTCTTTGCTGTTCAGCCCACAACCAGCCATCAGATATTTCTGTCAGATTAATATGCTTTTCAACTATACCTGCAGAATTCCTTACACTTTCTGGAACAGTATTCCGGGACAGAAAGTCAACATGTGCCATACTCAATATCAAAATCGAAACTTTGCATGTACGACCACCACTTATAGACCCTGGGAGTTAACTCTATTTTTGTACGTGAGGCTTTAAGCGAATTGCAGTCGGTGAACAACATGACTGCCACGCAAGTAATGACCGAAGTGTTTTATGGAGTTGTATACGGCAAGAGTCTCCAGTTCGTATGAATGGTAACGCGATTCTGCTGATGATGTCGTCTTGCTAAAATATTCGATAACTCGGGGCTTCTTTTCAATTCGGTGCAATAAAATAGCGCCATAGCCATCGGCACTAGCATCAGTGTGAAGCTCGATAGCAAATTGTGGGTCAAATAGAGTGAGAACAGGTTCATTACTCAAAATCGATATTACTTGTTGCCGTATTTGCTCATGCTCCAATTCCCAAAACAAATGATTTGCTTTTTGAAGTTAGGGCTTAAAGATGTTTCAGCAGTTGTGAAAACTTTGGTACAGATTGGTGAAAATATGAGGCCAGTCCAATATTAACGTCAGGGGCCGGAAAAGCTGGTGTCCAGAACTAATGAAAAAAGCTGTTGGAGTTAGTCCTTCTCGTTCGGGGTTTTATTTCATAGTAATTTCCTAACATGAATATGGCGGTTTCGTGCCCCAATTCCGAAACGGGTCAAAAAGTACATTCCGCCACCAGCAATGCTCTGCTGGCGGGATACCGGACTCAGCTGTTCGGCATGAACATTCTCCCCCCTTGCAAGAGGAATACTTGCAATTTAGAAGAGAGACCAGCTTCCCGAAAGGATCCATCCCAGTTTAGAGTTCTGTGCCATGGGAAGGCCGTCCTGGCTCGCGAAGATACACGGAAGCATCAGGTCAGCGTACACGTCTGCTCCAAGTACAGCCGAGACAAGCGATTTGTGGAACCACCGATCATCCGCTAAAGTCACGTTGTGGAACATGTCCTGCACCTTCGGATCCAGGGGCTGTGCCGACGTCCGGCTCTGCATTTGCTCGTCCACCAGCATCAGCAGCTGTTTGCTCATCCGGGACGTTTTTGAGCGAATATCGGTGGTGCACAGCCGTTCGTTGCCCACGCCCGTGATGGCCAAGTTGAGGGCCTTCACCAGCGAGACGTGAATGCGACTCACGGGGCAGCACGGATCCACCAAGACTCGCACATCGAATCTCTTCTGGTCGGACCCAATGAGCACGGCAGCGGTCGGAAGGATGCTGATACTTGTCCTCACCAGGCTAGGCGCGCCCGTCGGCGTTGACACTGAGCTGCGGGGTGTCCCGGTTGAAACCGCCTCCTGACGCCGTTGAGGCTGAGGCGCTGCTCGGGGTGTGCGCTTCCGTTGAGGCCTCGAAGAGCATGGCTGTTCACCGCGGATGTGCAGCAGCGTATGTTGGGCCTCTTGGCAGATGTGGCACTTCGCTTTGCTGCGACACGACCGATCCGAATGCTCGTGGGCCAGACAGTTCGCGCAGTATTTGTTAATTAAAACTGCCCGAAGCCGCTTCACAGCCGGCAGTTGTAGGAACCGCTGGCAGCTCTTCAGTGGGTGAACACCCCTGCCCACTCGACATCGGTATACACCGTGAAACGATGAACGACGGACACCGTGTCGGATCGCTGGGGCCATTGTATATGCGGCTATATTGGAATTGGGTAAAAAATGAAAAAATTAGATGTTATGGATGCGGATGATCATGACACATGGACGACGTAGGATGACACAAACTTAGGACTCGTCAGTAGCAGTTTCTGAAATTACTAAAATATGGAGGAGTCATCCGACTCATTAGGGCTGTCCATTGGGAGGCGAATCATTTTTGCCACGGGTCTTCAAATGACCTCCCGTGCAGTGAGAGCGTCTGCCACTCTGACCTTGCCGTCCACACCAGGACAGACCAATTGGATACGCCCAAGCCGCCACTCGTTAGGTGGCAAGTTCTCCTCTTTGATCACCACCATGTCTCCCGCCTGGAGATCTCGCGTTGGGAACTTCCATTTGTTCCTTTTGTGGAGTTCCTTTAGGTATTCCTCCTTCCAACGCAGGCAGAACTGCTGATTCAGGGCTTTCAACCTCCGCCACCGATTGTAAATGGAGCTGGGACCTTCTTTAACCTCAGGTTCTGCTACCGCAAGTAATGGTCCACCGATTAGAAAATGCCCAGGGCTAAGAGCGATAAGGTCCGTGGGATCTTCGGACATTGGCGAGATGGGCCTGGAATTCAAACAAGCCTCAATCTTTGCCAGGAGGGTAGTCAGTTCCTCGAACGTGTATTTCCCAGCGGCTGTGTGCTTGTAAAAATGCGACTTGAAGCTCTTCACACCTTCCTCCCAAAGCCCTCCCATATGAGGTGCGCCAGGAGGGTTGAAATGCCAGGACACATTCTGAAGACTGTGCTGGGATAAAACCAATGTTCTGGTAGCTTCAATGAAATCCTTTTATAAGGACGTGGAAGCTCCGACAAACGTTTTCCCGTTGTCAGGGTAGACGTGTTGTGGACCCCCACGCCGAGCGAAAAAACGAGAGAAAGCGGCCAAGAACTTCTCTGTAGTCAAGTCAGACGTCGCTTCGAGGTGGATAGCCCGGGTAGTAAAACACACAAAAACGCACACGTACCCCTTTGTGATTTTGCAGGCTCGACCGACATAACTCTTGACGTCAAATGGTCCTCCGAAGTGCACTCCCGTATGGGTGAACGGTCTGGAGAACGTGGACCTCGCACGGGGCAAATTCCCCATCAACTGCGTCTGCAGTCTCTTCTTGTGGATGACACACCCTCGACACGAGTGTATTGTTCGTTTCACCAACATTTTAAGCTTGGGAATCCAGAATTTGGAACGAATCAGTCGGATCATTAATTGATTCCCCCCATGCAAGGATATGCGATGGATAAACAGGACTTGAAGTTCGGCGAACCTACACCGTGCAGGAAGGATGATCGGATGTTTATCATCATAACTAAGCATTTCAGATGCTTGTAACCTGCCGCTTGCTCTCAAGACACCATTTCCGTCGAGAAAGGGGTTTAGGTCAGAAATTGCTTGGTTTCTTGTTGCTCAAAACCTTATATTCGGCGGGAAACTCATTCTTCTGAGTGAGTACAATTAACCGCTCCTGCACCTCCGACAATTCCGCCGCAGTGAGTTCTACCGATGAGGCTACACCTTCCCTCCGGCAACTTTTCACAAAACGAAACACATAAGCAAGAACCCCCAGAGCTCGGTCAAAGGCTGAGAACCTCTCTAGGATCTCAACTGCTGAGGGCACTGCGACCGTGTGACATTTGACGGGGCGCTGCTCAAGCTCAGTCTCCGGATGGACCCACAACACACTCGGCCACTGCTCCTGTTTGAGGTGCAACCAAGCTGGCCCACGCCACCACAGTGCGCTGTCCTTAAGCTCTTGGGGTGAGACGCCCCGGCTTGCCAGATCAGCTGGATTGTCTTCGGATCGTACATGTCCCCACTTGCTTCCGTCGGTACACTGTTCGATTTTTGCGACCCTGTTGGCAACGAATGTCGTCCAGGTGCACGCTGGCTTACTCAGCCATGCAAGAACGATTGTAGAGTCTGTCCAATAAAAGGTCTTATAGACATGAGTAGGCATTTCAGAAATTACTAGAGCTGCCAGCTCCGTGAGCAGCACTGCTTCGCACAATTCAAAGCGTGGTATGGAGATGGATCTGACAGGAGCGACTCGGGTTTTGGATGTAAGTAGATAGGTACAACAGCCTTCCTTCGTTTCGATTCGGACGAAAATAGCAGCCCCATAGGCGTCCTGTGACGCGTCGCAAAACGCATGGTATTGAAGTTTCGCAGCTGTATGGAAACGTACCCATCTCGGGATACGAATTTCCTTCAGGGCAGTATACCCTTCTAGGAACTCCCGCTACTGGGTCGCGAGATCCATGGGGAGTGGCTGATCCCAGCCCAGCTTCCGTAGCCAAATTTTCTGCATAAAAATCTTGTCTCGGACTACGAAAGGTGATAGCCATCCTGCTGGGTCGAACAGTTTGGTGGTCTGAGATAGAACCTCTCGTTTTGGGTAAGCAGTTTGGAGGTGGATCTTCATTGGAATAAAAAAGAAACTATCAGATGTAGATTGCCAACGCATCCCAAGAGTGTTCGCCGTACTAGCCTCTTCATGCTCAAGAAAGTCTGCACTAATCAAGTGCTCCTTTCTCTCGTTCGAGGTCCACTTCCGTAATGGAAAACCAGCACTCTCAAGAGCCAGCCGAAGCTCCTCGATGGCTAAAACTGCCTGCGAGCACATCGTCGACGTACATGAAGTTCGAGATGATGTCACTTGCCAAAGGATATTGGGCTTGGATATCCTGAGCCAACTGTTGTAGTACGCGGATGGCTAGGAAAGGCGCACAGTTTACGCCGAAGGTGACTGTATCGAGTTCATAGTCACAGAGCTCTCCGTCCTTATTGCGAAAGAGGATTCTCTGAAAGCGCGTATGGGCCGAATTTACCCGAATTTGCCTGTACATCTTTGTGATGTCAGCATTGAAAACATACTTGAAGAAACGCCATTTCAGAATCTGGATAGTCAGATCGGACTGCAGTACGGGCCCCGCATGAAGGATATCATTGAGGCTGTTCCCGTTTGATGAAGGATTGGAAGCATTAAACACAACGCGAACTTTCGTTGTGGTGCTGTCTGGTTTGAAAACAGCGTGATGGGGCAAATAAAAATTAATAGAGTCGTTCGGAGAGACTTGGTGCATATGACTTAAATCTAAATACTCTTGAATGACTGAGTCGTACTGCTTTTTTGACGGAACGTCTTTATTCAGTAGAATCTCGTTTTGGAGGAACTGAGGCAGTGCGATCGACCTGGAGTGCCCCAGATTGATATTGTTCGGCTCTTTAAGTGGCAACGAAACCACATACCTCCCATCCTCGTTCCTTTTGGTAGATTGGACAAAGTTTTCCATGCAAATCTCGGTGGATTCCCTAACCAGCTTCACTGGAACATCCTCCACCTCCCAAAATTTTGTGAGAATGTTGTCCAGTCTGGACTCGGTGACAGCTAGTCGGGACGAAAAAGAGCATATTCTGCTTGTGGGATTCGTTGCGATTGGACCGCAAAGAATCCATCCGAATATGGTCTCCTGGCCAAGAAGCGTGCCACAGATAATTGAATGGAAGCCGCTGAGAATGATCGATGGCAGGATATCGGCACCAATCAGAACGTCGATTTGCGAACTTCGGTAGAAATTTGGATATGCTAGTTGCAAAGGCGGCAGATGCTCCAAAGAGTCTTCAGGTAAAGTAAAGTATAGGAGACACCCGGCCAGCTGTGGTAGTACATATGCAGAAGTTTTAATTTGGATGTGGGGTTTGACGGGAGAACCTATGCTGAGTTGACAGCGCTTACGGGGCCGCAACAGCCGCAACAGTGAGGTTAAGCCCTGAAACTTGAGCATGGATGGATTCTGAAATAAAGGTTGCCTCAGAACCCGAGTCTATAAGTGCCCGTGCTGAGTACTTGATGCCTAAATGGCAAATCTCTATTAAAGCTGTACTCAGGAGGACCCCTTGAGTGTTTACAGCCAGAAACGTTTGCACATTCGGTTAATTCGTTAATAGAGTGGACTGTATATCTTGCTGGTGGTTAAATGTGGATACGGGGGTATGGTGGTCAGGATTGACCGCTGCCTGGACTGGTGGAGTGTCATTTCGGTGCAAGAGAGTGTTGTGGCGTCATCTGAAAGTATTGCAATTATGCGTGCTAGTGCAATCTTTAAGAAGATGCGTTCTTTCAAAACAACTTCTGCTGTTTTATATATTTCTCCCGCTCTCCGACTGGCATTCGAAGGAATAACGGACATACTCGGATAGGATTGTTCTCTTGCGAACAAAGTTTACAAGATTGTGGAGTTACCGTCACTCTATTCTCAAAGGTGCTCTGGATTGAGCGTTTGGCTTAAAATCTTCAATCGCCTCGAGCGTTCGATGACGATCTTGTATGAAAGCTTGGAATTCAGCCCAGAGTGGAATATCTGTCTTATTCATAAGGAATTGTTCCCATAGAGACAGCGTTAGCTTTGGCAACTTGGCAGAGCACAGAAAAACGAGCAGGCAATCCCAGTTAGAGGTGTCGATTTTTGCTATTTTCAAAGCTGTTAAACAACCGCATTCAAGGGCAACAGAAGGTAAATTAAACAAAATCTTAAGCTGTCTGTTGACCAGCAGCCTCTGGTTTTCGAAACGATTCTGCAAGTTTCTCCATGCTGATTCGAATCCCTCATTGGTTAAGGGTGATAAGGCCATAATGGATTTAGCCTCACCACTAGTTTTAGCATTGAGATGGAACAATTTCTCAACTTCTGACAGCCAAGGGTTGTGTATGTAGATGGCTGAGAAAAGGTCTCGAAACGTGGTCCAGTGAACGTAGTCCCCACTGAAATTGTCGCACTCGACTGGGGGTAAGCGACACCCTCCCTGAGGAGGTGCCGGAATGGAGGCCTGAACGGACTGTTGCGAGCGTGAACCTTCTTCAATGATCTCGTTGAGGCTCGCTGCGCACCGCTCGTAAACGGCATAACAGTAGTCATACTTGGACTGCATGACTGTTATTGTGTGTGTGGATCCCAGACCGGACAGTACTTCGGAGCACGCCTCGTATTCCTTCTCCACCATGTCCCATAGGGCTCTAATCTGCTCGAGTCGCACCCTACTTGTGTGGATTGACGGACTTGTGTCTGCTGGGGTGTTGACTCTGGCCTCGAACTGACCTACTCTATCGGTTATGGTCATGAATTACATCAAGGCCCTGTCTGCCTCAGCTTGCGCCATTTTTGCGGTTGCTCTAGTAACTTGGGGTGAGAAGTCTGAATTAGCAGGTTTCGTGTTTGGTGCTGACCGTGGAACTTGGAGCGACGTTCTCGTGGATTTTAGTGGAGTTGTCGATGGGCTCTTGCTTCGAGTGGGATTTGGGCTTTTGAAGGGCACAGAGGACGCGCTCTTGGCTCTAACTCGTTGAGACGTTTTAGAGACAGTCAAACGGGTTTTTACCTCCTCACCGTGGCCAATTGACATATTAAGATCTCGGAGGAGCCGAAAACAGTGCGGGGGCGAAACAGTCTGTCCACTTGGACAAATACGGGGACGCGGGATAAAGCGTGCACCCAATTGAACGATCGAGTTAACTTATATATTTGGGACGCTGGATAAAGCGTGCAACCAATTGAAAAATCGCAACAACTTATGTATTTCGGACGCTGGATAAAGCGTGCAACCAATTGATTCGATTTAACTTATTGTATTTGGGACGCTGAATAAAGCGTGCAACCAAGATCGAAACAACTTATATATTGGGACGCTGGATAAAGCGTGCAATCAAGATCGAAACAACTTATATATTGGGACGCTGGACAAAACGTGCAACCAAGATCGAAACAACTTATATATTGGGACGCTGGATAAAGCGCACACCCAAAATTAATCGAAAGCTAAGGTTTGTTGATTTGGAGTTAGACAGGGTCGCTCGATAAAGCGCACGAAAGTAATTTATCGCATCAACTTAAACAGGATGTGGGGTCGCAGGACAACGCGTGAAAAAAATGTGACAATCGGAACAAAAACACCGGGGTCGCTGTATTGAGCGAAAAAATAAAAAAAGAATAATCGAAATTAATCGATTTAGACAAAGGTAAGGGGCGCCGAATTACGCGTGAAAAAAGTGGTAATAGTAAGAAAATTTCTCATTATTCATCGGTCGACTTCCTGCGACTTCTCTAGCTAAAAAAAAACTCACTTCAACATCTTTCGGTTCAAACAGAAAAAGAATGACACAGTCCAAATCGGAATGAGGATGTGGGAGGGGGGAAAACGAAAAATAAACAATAAGCAATCAATCGCTTTGTAATAGTAGGACTAATTTAAACGTATCGTACATTTGGAAGGCTTTCTTGTCTTACAACTCAATCGATCGGTCTAGCTTACATTATCGTTCGATATTCCATGTTCAGCATTCTCTGAGCTGCTCCTTTTCTTTTCTTCTTAGGTTTCATTCTTTGTTGGTTTGTTTTCATTTGTTTTGTTGTTGTTTTTGTTGTGTTTGGAGTATGTGCAGTTTTGGGCATTTCAAAGTTCAAATTTCTAAAACAAATCTGTGGAAACGTTAGTTTGGTATTCGTTTAAAGACAAACAATCTCGAAAGACGAAAAAAAAATTATGATAGTATGATCTTTAGAAGAAATGATCGAACATGATTGTACATAACTAATTAATTACGAAACTTTATGCTCTGCTCCCTACAGGATGAAAATGGCGGGAGGGGCGGGGGGACTTGCTGTTGCTGCTCCATCGGCAGGCAGCCGATGTTGTGGATACCGCTCTCGTTGTTGTTGTTGTTGGGATATGTGCAGTCTTGAGCGGATTTGAACTTAATCATCGTCAGCGGAACGCTTGACCTTGAGCTGCTTGGGACTCTGCTGGCTAACGGGCTTGGGACTGGCCGGCTTGGGCGTCTTGGACTTGGGCGGCGACTTCTGCAGCGCCCGCAGCGTCTCCTGTGGCACCCAATCGTAGTCGATGTTGCTATCGTTGGCGGTACCGGATTCGATAGCCTTCTTGGCAGCGGCACGCTTCCTCTTGCCAGAGCTGCCGAGCAGATACTGCTGTCCGATGACCAGGTCCACAATGCCGGCCAGCAGGACGTACAGGAAGAAGGTCTCGCCATCCAGACCCTCATCGACCTCCGAAATCAGAACGGTCTCATTGAACACAGCCTCGTTGTACTGAATGCCATTGGCATCGCGAAAAGCCAGTGCAATTCATGTTTGGAAATTACTATGAAATAAAACACCGAACGAGAAGGACGAACTCCAACACCTTTTTTCATTAATTCTGGGAATATTTGGGACACCAGCGTTTCCGGCCCCCGAGCCGAATCTTCCAGCGCTTTTGCCGAGATAAGAACGGTTTCAAAATCACCACCATATAAGATATACATACGCATATATAACAAATTATGTTATCGTTTCATATAAAACCTGGGGTCGCTGGATTAAGCGCGGAATACACAATAATCGGAATAAAATCAAGAACGGAGTTAAAAAAAAGTATTAAAGAAACAAAACACACATTGACACTGTCTATTGGAAACTAGAAAAAAAGGAGTGCCAGTGTGAACGGTTTCTTATTGGAATATGCCGTGTATGGGCCTTGAGTGGCTACCTTGACATCTAATATATATACGTACATAAGCTGGTACATATATATGTGTATGCGATTGTAAGGTGTTGTGTGGTGAGAGAAATCCTGGAGTAGCTGCTCCGCAGGGTCAGGATGCGCTCATTTTTCCCTAGCTAGGGTCCTGTCCTCTCCGGGCGGCTCTTTCTCTTTCCGCTACCCGCAACCTCTTCATCGCCACTGCAGCGAAGTTGCTGATCTGACCCCAGAACGTCTGATCCGAGATCATGCGCTCCCCTAGGGTAGAAGGGTCCGTTATGTCCTCCATGAAGCATTCCCTGTCGCGGTCAAATCGCTGGCAATTAAAAATGATGTGCTCAGCCGTCTCGTCGACGCCGCATTCTGGGCAGTGGCTGTCGTCGTCGTGGCCGAACCTAGCCAGATAGCTCCTGAAGCATCCATGCCCGCTTAGCATTTGGGTGAGGCAAAAATTCACCTCGCCATGCCGTCTTCGCGTCCATGCGACCACATCCGGGATGATCCTAAAGGTCCATCGTCCCTTCGTCGACTGCTGCCACCGTCTTTGCCACCTTTCCAAGTTGTTGGTTCTGGCGTTGGCTTTTATGGCTCGCTTCTGGACCGAGCTGCACTGTCCTACAGTCTTCTTCACCTCGTGGTGTATCTCCTTCGCCTCCAAGGCCAGCAAGTCTATGGGCAGAGTTCCCGCTATAACTTGGGCTGCGTCGTCGGAGATTGTCCGAAAGCCGGAGCACACCCTTAGGGCACACAGCCTGTGCGTCGATTCCAGGCCCCTTATGTAGGACCTCTTCTCCAAAGCTTCCGCCCATATTGGGGCTGCGTATAGCGCTGTTGCCCTGCAGACGGACTGTAGTAGTAGTCTGCGTCCCTGTCTTGGGCCCCTGCAATTGAGCATTATTCGCGCTAGAGCCCTAGCGACGCTCGACGCCTTCCTGTTCGCTTCCGCCAGATGCTCCTTGAACGTTAGCCTAGTGTCTAACAAGACCCCTAGGTATCGAATAGCTCGCGCAGACGTGACCGGGGTGTCTCCGACTCGGATGGTGGCTGTCTCTACCTGCTTGCGGCTAGATATGAGCACTGCCTCCGTTTTGTGGTGTGCAATGTCCAGGCCGACCGCTAAGAGCCACTCCACTACGATGCCGATTGCTGCATTCGCGAGGGTCTCGGCTTCTTTAACTGTTTTTGCTACGATTACCACGGCAATATCGTCAGCGAAGCCAATCTCTTTGGTGACAGCCGTAGCACACCATCGTACATAGCGTTCCACAGCAGCGGCCCGAGTACCGAATCTTGGGGGACCCCGCAGGTCACCCTGTGCTCAAGTGTGCCTCCGTCTGTGTCCATGCCCACCAGAGCGTCCGGTACCCCTACGTGCTGTAATGCTCTTATGGTGACGCCCCACCTCGCTGAGTTGAACGCATTTCTAATGTCCAATGTTACTACCAAGCAGTACTCCTGACAGTTGCTCCTTGACAGTTGCTATAGCGTCCACTGTCGATCTCGCCTTCCTAAAGCCGAACTGCATTTCCGAGAGGTCCCCTGCAGCGGAGATGGCCTCGTGCAGTCTGAGGCTGATACAGCGCTCGAAAGCCTTGCCCATGTGGTCGATCATGCATATCGGTCTGTATGAGGATGGGTCCTCGGGAGGTTTGTTAGGCTTGGGGCGCAGTACCAGCTTCTGTCTCTTCCAGCGCTCTGGAAAGAAGCTTCCCGTGAGGCACTGGTTGAAGACGGCAGCGAATGCTTCCGGGTGCTCATTCATTCCAAGCTTGACGGCGATACCTGGGATACCGTCCGGCCCTGGCGCCTTCCCCGAAGGCATATCTTTTGCGACCTCGCGTATTTCGTCTGGTTGCGAGGGGGCCTGGGGCCGCGTGAGGAGGTTGCGGATCCGAGGGCACTGTTGGAAACAGGTGTTCCACGATAGCTGTCATCGTGACCGCGTCGCCTGTTTTCAGTGGTTTCGCCTGGCTTAACTCTTTTACCACTATTTTATAAGCTGAACCACAAGGGTCCTGCTCGGCTGAGTCGCATAGCTCCAAGAAGCATCTCCTCTTCGACTGCTTGATGAGTCCCTTTAAGGCCCTTCGATTGTCAGCGTATACTTGCCTCCGAATCTCGTTGTTGGGGTGGCCGTGCTCCCTTTGCTGCCGCCGTCTTGCCCGAAGGCAGGTTCTGCGAGCCTCCGCGATCTAGTCGGTCCACCAATAGACTGGTTCCCGGTGGCGGTGGTGGCTCCTTGACACCCTCATGCTTGCTAAGCATGTCCTCTCGACTGTTCTAGTCAGGCTGATTACGCTTGCCGCTGCGTTCTCACCGATGTCGGGGCTCCCAAATTCCCTCAGGAACGCGTCCCGCTGGAGCGTCTTTAGGTTGAAGTGCCTCTTCGCTGGTGGGGCTGTGAATGATCCTCTGCTGGTGATGTCGCAGATAATCGCCTTGTGGTCACTTGCCGTATATAAATCGCTGACGGACCATTGTGCGCGCTGGAAAAGCGAGCCACTGCAGAAGGTCAGGTCTACTACCGACCCTGCTCCAGCTCGGCTGAAGGTGTGCTCCGTCCCGGTGCTCAGAAGAGCTACGTCCATAGACGCGAAGGCTTCCTGAAGGGTTCGCCCTTTTGCGTTTGTGTGGACTGAGCCCCACTTCTCTGCCCAGGCGTTGAAGTCCCCAGCGATGACCACGTTTCGCTCGCCTCTTGCGTCGTTAGCCAGCTCATCTATAACTGCCGAAAATTCCTGAAGGGAAAGGCGTGGTGGTAGTTAGCAGCTGTACAGGCACAGGTCGCCAACCAGCCCCCTTACAAAGAATGAGCCAATGCGCAGGTTTCTTGGTCGGCTAGTCCCGTTGGTCAGGATCGCGGCGCTTCTTGTGCCGTCCAATATGAAGTCTGCCCCGGGGGTTTTCTTATACGGCTCGGTTATTAGCGCTACGTCAGCTTGGACTTCGCGCATGGTTTGGCTCAACAGGTGGTGCGCCGCTTCGCAGTGATTTAGGTTAATCTGGACGATCTTCATTTCCTCGGTGGCTTGGTGCTCAAAGGACATCTCCTGCTGCCCGCAATATGGTTAGCGTCGGCTCTCCTGGCATTGGTGCATAGGAAGCACTTGGCCTCTTGAGTGCAGCTAGCGATCTTGTGCCCGGTTTGCCCGCACTTGAGACAGCAGTCGCTGCGATTTGCAGTGCTCTTGCAACGCGCTGCAATATGGCCGAGCTCAAGGCACTTGAAGCACCTGGGTCTGGAGTCGCTCTCCTTGACTCTACAGACTGTCCATCCCACCTTCAGCTTTCCCTTGGCAAGGACCGCCTGTGCCTCGCTGCACGGCAGGCAGCTTAATCGAGCTTGCCTCAACTTGGAACTGGTCCACCAACGCCTGTAACAGGTCCTCTTTAGCGTCTAATGGGTCCAAGTCGCAGATCGAGAGGAATTGCAACCTCGAGTCTTGCGTCAGTGCTCGCACAGATGCGACTCCATCCAGCACCGCCTCCAGATCGCTCTTCATCAGCGATGCGCTCTTCTCTCCGTCCCTGCTTAGCTCGAGCAGGAGGTTACCGCTAGCTGTGCGCCGGACCTTGTGCACGTTCCTCCCCAACTCCTGCAGTTGTCCGTCGCTTCGCCTGGTGACCAACGCCAAGACCTCGCTGTAGGTTTTTCCCTTTGCTTCGACTATAGCCGCGTCGGGTCTCCGCGATAGCCGTGCCTTCTTCCTAGTCTCCGCCTTCGTCCACGTGTCCGGCTTCCCACGGCTTGGGACTCCCGCTGGCTGGGCCGGGATTTGGTCCACTGCTTTCGCCTGCCGTCTTGGGGGGCTCGTCCTCTTATCCCCAGGCTTCTTTCCCTTTGTCGTTTGGTACGTTTGCGCGAAACTGTCCCTTTTTCGCCTTGGGGTGGTCTGCTGAGGCTTTTGCTCGGTTTTTGCACTTTGGGGCACCCTGGGAGGGCGTGGCGCTGTTCGTCCTCCCTGTTCAGCTCCCGGCTGGCGTCTTCTTGGAGGGCCTTCATCCTGGCGAACATCGCCTTCATCTGCACGTTTATGTGCCTCACCTGCTTCACGTTGGTCAGGTTTATGAGCTGATTCAGGACCATTCCGATTTCCGACAGCTTGTCGGCGCAGCGGATTTGCCCATCCGCCTTCGTCCTCTTTGGATGTGTACAGCGGCTTGAGCCGGAGGGGCTGCTCGGGGTCCTTGCCCGCTTCGCGTGTCCTGTCCAACTCCCATCTCGGCCAGGACTGACCCACCAATCTGTGGTGGCCCAGGTGATCTTGGCAGGATCGGCGAACGCAAGATCTTTTTGCTGCATTGAAAAGCTCCCGCGTTGTCCATTTCGCTATAGTGTTTGCTTGTTGCGATCACTGTCGAGGCGGCCAAGCTTGCCACCACCTCGCCAGGTTGGTTTAGAACGTGGTTTGGGGCCTCCAGAATCCGTGCCCCTGCCGTGGAATTGACCACGGGTGGATTTCCAACTAATTGGTTGCCACCTGGAGTAGTAATGTTAGTTACCGACATTTCTCACTTGGATGCATTTTATACCTACTGCCAGGTTTGTGTTGCAGTTTATTCCCTTCTGCCAGGGTTGGATTTCTGCCGGCCACTAAGGAGCAGACGCAGACCACGTAGCCGCCCACTATGGGTCAGACACTCCGTGGATTTTTGGTGTGGGGTAGTGAAGGGGGAAGGGTTTTTTACGGTGGGAGTTATACCGCACCTGCTCGGTCGCCAGAGCCCCGTTTTTCGGTGTACCGCGTAAGCGACACCTGTATTTACTCGCCCCAACTTGTTGGAGCTATTTTCGCAGGGATTCCATGCGTTGCTGCCAAGGATACTCGTCAGCAGCCCAAGAAAGTGTGCTACGTTTAAGGACGAGATCGTTTGGCTAGTCGTGTAGCAATCAGCTTCTGACCAGTAGCATTTCCCTAGAAGCGCCATTTGTGGTTGGGGGCGCCTTCGGCTGTGCAGCGCTGCCAGACCAGTAGCCTGATCCGTTTGCCAACACTGGCTGAGCAGCTGTGTGTGAGATCAGCTGGTGTGACAGTGCATCTCTTGTTGCACACAAGGAAAAGCGGACGAAAGAGAAAACCGGAAAAGAAAGCTTCGAATTTTCTCACCCTGAGAGATCGGGCGTGGCCCTGGAGATCGGGTTCGTCTGGCAATCCATAGTACATCTGGAGAACACTCTTCCGCGGGTAAGTGCCTGGGGCCGCGTCCACTGGGGCCGCGTCCACGCTGGCTCAAATGCGGAAATTTTGGGGTTTTTCCGGGAGCCAAAACGCGACGCGTCCGTCGTCAAACACTTCGCGTACACGGGTCCATCGTGTGTGTGGGAGCTTTCGTGTATGTGAAAATAAACAATGACATTAATATATGTATGTACATATGATCCCTTTTTCACTTTGCCAATTGAATGTTTTGGCGATTGATAAAACACCCTATGACCATGCAGATGTACGACGTTGCGTATGTGTCATGTACGCAATGTATGCAGATGCAATGAACATATGTATGTTCATATATCGGCCACCATACATGGAATGTCTGTATGTTTATGTGTATGTGAAAGTTTGGGTGGCGGATCTAACTTAGGTGTTTTTATTGGAAAGTTGAGTTGTTTGGACAAAAATGGGAGTGGATGCATACAGCATATACACATGTACATATATTATTGCGCAGTTGGCCACTAGTTGATAGTGAGCAGATTTTGATCGCAGCAATATATATGCTTATGTATATACATGTATGGTGGAGATTTTGCAACCGTACTTATCTCGGCAAAAGCGCTGGAAGATTCGGCTCGGGGGCCGGAAAAGCTGGTGTCCCAAATATTCCCAGAATTAATGAAAAAAGGTGTTGGAGTTCGTCATTCTCGTTCGGGGTTTTATTTCATAGTAATTTCCAAAATATGGCGGCTTCGTGCCCCAATTCCGAAACCGGTCAAAAAGTACATTGCGCCAACAGCGATGCTCTGCTGGCGGGATACCGGATTCAGCTGTTCGGCATGAACATCCAATAAATTGTCTCAATTGAATGACGGACCGCTGGAGTGGAAAATTAACAAGGGCTTGAATTTTTCTAGGGTTTGGTCGAATCTCACCTATTCTAACTTTAAAACCCAAATACTCTACACAAGACTTGAGAAATTAGAATTTTGCAACATTAAAAGAAAATCCTGCTTGGGTAAGTGTTTGCAGTACTAATTGTAGCCTGTCAAGAGCCTCTTCCTTAGTATGTGCGACTATCATTACGTCGTCCATGTAGACAATGGCGTATGAATGGGTAAGATCACCTAAGGCACGATTAATGGCTCTTTGGAACAAATATTCAAATTAGCCTTCTGGGGTAACGAACGCAGTGCGCTCAATCGAATTCGGGTGAATTGGAATCTGGTGAAACCCGCTTGCCATGTCTATACAACTGAAAAACCTGGCACCACTCAGCCTAGCAATCTGATCTGAAATAAGCGGCAATGGATATTTATCAGAGACTGTATTTGCATTAAGCTCCCTTTAATCCACACAGGCGGTCTGTACCATTTTTTTTTCGAGCAAGCAACATAGGGCTAGCAAAGGGGGAGTAACTTGGTCTTATAATGTTTGATACTAACAGCTGTTAAATTAGATGCCGAACTTATTCTTTTTCCTCTACACTCAGTCTATACGGGCGCCTTTGAACCGTCTTATTTTGGTCGATCAAGCGAATTTCTAGCTGTCCTGTAGAAACACGGCTTTGTGGTATGCCACTAATAAATTAACCCTCATACTCTTGCAATAATGATAACAATTGGTCTCAACATTAACCAGATCAGGATTGCATTCAAAAACTTCAATAGGTAATAAAGATTTTTCGTTAAACATAGTAAGAGCCTTTGATGTAATTGTCACACCGATTCCCTGGCTCAAAATATCTCTACCAATCAGAGCGTCATACCTGATGTATTTGTCTAACACTACATGAAACAATATTTCAAATGAACGTTCACAAATCACAACATTTGCCAATATCTGTAATGTGCTACAAACAGTATTACAACCGATACCCTTTAAAATGACTACGATGCTTATCCTAGTTCCAGATAGTCTCTGCGAGGCGCCTTTCTTGATGAGTGAGCATTCAGCTCCGGAATCGAAACAAAATTGGAACGACTCACCAGATTGCAATAAAGTTCCAACGGGTTCAAGGACGTTACAAATGTTGACTTCTTTTACAATGTTGGTTTTGTTAGATGATGAACTCTCCTGACGATCAGGACACATGTCCATCTCTTCCGCACTTGTAGCAGGCCACAAAAGACCGGTCTTTTCCTCCCATGTAACCAGAGTGTTTTTTCCGGGTTGCTGGGTATGAGCTATCACTGTTTTTAAGCGACATTCCGCCTTTTTTGTTCTACACTTAGCGACTTACACCTGGCCATAAGCGAAGTAACCATTCGGGTTCCATATAATGACAAGCACTCTCCTTCTGCAGGGAATCCATTTAGCAGATTCATACCTGCAGCAGCTAATGTCTATGTTCCCGCAAAATGTTGCAGAAACAATTCTCGCTCCCTTCCAGCGACTTTCTGAGGGTCGTAACAAGAGCGCTGCCGTCCAGTTGGTTTTCGGACAATATGATTGAGCGTCTGAACCTGTGCGTTCAGAATTAAACTTTGGCAATACGACAGCATTTGAGTTTCTTGGATCTCTTTGTGAGTGTTGCACTTGTTTTAGCAGTTCTGAAAAATGGCGGAAAAGATGGACATGTTTCTACAGTGTGTCCTGATCGTCAGGAGAGTTTGTCATCTAACAAAATCAACATTGTAAAAGAAGTCAACATTTGTAACGTCCTTGAACCCGTTGGAACTTTATTGCAATCTGGTGAGTCGTTCAAATTTTGTTTCCCAAATTGTCATCAATTTATTTTCATTATTAGAGTAGGAGTAGGCGATCCCACTTCTGATGTCGGAATCGGATCAGCATTATAGTCTACGTCACTTTCTACCGAGTCGGCGCAACGTTTTCTGGCACGGGAGCGAGGCATGTCTTTTTTTATACTTTGCGATTAAAAACTAAGTGACCAGTACCGGAGTTGCAATAATGCGTAGAACCTAAGTCTACCCGCAATTCGTCATTACGTAATTTAGAAACAATAGAAGCAGTTTCTTCGTCTCTTTGCTGTTCAGCCAACAACCAGCCATCAGATATTTCTGTCAGATTGATATGCTTTTTAACTATACCTGCAGAATTCCTAACACTTTCTGGAACTGCCATACGCTCACCAGGTCTATACTCAATATCAAAATCGAAACTTTGCATGTACGACCACCACTTATAGACCCTGGTAGTTAACTCTATTTTTGTACGTGAGGCTTTAAGCGAATTTCAGTCAGTGAACACAACGAAATGACTGCCATGCAAGTAATGACGGAAGTGTTTTATGGAGTTGTATACGGCAAGAGTCTCCAGTTCGTATGAATGGTAACGCAATTCTGCTGATGATGTCGTCTTGCTAAAATATTCGATAACTCGGGGCTTCTTTTCAATTTGGTTTTCTGGCACGGGAGCGAGGCATGTCTTTCTTCCTTTGCGATTAAAAACTCAGTAACCAGTACCGGAGTTGCAATAATGCGTATAACCTAAGTCTACCCGCAATACTAACGCATCTTATTTTACTCCACACACATCAATACCAACACACATAATGGCATTTTTCCTAATTCCTGGTTAGTACCATTCTTAACGAGAATATATCTATCTCTCTCGCGCTCCCAACAGCGGCCAGACTACGTTCGACAGAAACTTTTACAGTTATCTGCCACGCTTCCAAGAAGTAGAGAATGCGTATTCAAAGAATATTCAATACAAAATAAGCAAGTACAAAGTATAGTATATATTTAAAATTAAAAATAAATCTGCGACATACGTTTTTAATTCGTTATCGAAATATTTCCGAGTAAATGGATTAATTCCATATAAACAATTATAACAGTTAGTCCCCGATACCCCAAACAAGTTCGAACGAAATTATATTAAAAGAATGCAGTGCTGGGGTATTATAAGAACTGATCATGAGCAATTTAAGAGATCAATTTTTATACACAAGGATTACAGAGTTTGACATCTACAGGGGGTGTATACTCTTAGAATCCACCTGATTGGTTCTCGCATTAAGCAGCCTTCATAGACTGTTGACTGCAATGGTGATGTCAGAAAAGGAGGGCGAGCTAAGTAGCCTATAATTACAAAGTTTACCTCTTGCTGATGCATGATGCAAAACTAAAGAGTATGCGTAAATCAAGGGAAAGTTATCAAATAAAAATAAAACAAGTTTAATACTTGAATTTTGTAAAATAGTTTTATTGAATAAATGTTTTTATATAATATAGACAAATTAAAAACCTAGATCAAATTAAACATATAGTAATGTATGGTCATCCCTTAATTGTATTTATCCAACTAATTGTGTCTGAGCTAATCATAGGTTCGTGCCTCAGCTATACGTAGATAGGAGTCTACACTACCCGCCGCTCCCGAATATTCCCACTACTACCCGAAAACAGTCGATTCGGTCGTGTGCAATTGTCATTTTGAGAGTTCTTAAATTCGGTTTTTTATACGTATATATAAAAAAGTCATCTAATCATAAAACCGATAAAAAAGGTTTTACCCGTATTCTGCAGCTACTATTAAGTCATAAGCTTAAGTGTCCTTAAACACTGTTAAAACAGTATACAGATATAGAGATTTAAGGAAGGAGGACTACCGAATGCGGTCCAAGATCCTGAAATTGAAATCCTGAAATTGTTATAGTGCGTTGCTGAAACTATAAAAGGTTTACAAGAGATCAGAGCAGCGGCGCCATAACCATCGCCATCGCAGACCGTTTGACAAACCATAAACAGTACAATGCCAACATAAACATTACGTTTAGTTACCAAGCAGACAAAAACTTCGTTTATGATATTACAAACGATAGTTTTGCGGACTTTAGGCGGACATAACGTCCGATTTCAGATCCAACAAGAGAGAACGCTATAGTCGAGTTCCCCGACTATCTGATACCCGTTACTCAGCTAGTGGAAGGGAGAAGGAGAGTCTTAAACACAGTTTTTGTCGGTTTGTAGGCGTTATAGTGGGCGTGGCAGAAAGTTTGTTGGCAAATTGATAGAAATTTACAAGACTAATACAAAAATGAAAAAATATCAAAACATTTTTCAAAAGTGTGGGCTTAGCAGCTTTGGGCGGTTTGTGGGCGTTAGAGTGGGCGTGGCAAAAAGTTTTTTGGTAAATCGATAGAAAATTACAAGACTAATACAAAAATTAAAAAATATCAAAACATTTTTCAAAAGTGTGGGCGTGGCAGTTTTGGGCGGCTTGTGGGCGTTAGAGTGGGCGTGGAAACATGAATCGACAAACTTGCGCTGCGTCTATGTCTCTTTAGTCTGTATGCTTAATCTTAACTTTCTCGCTTTTGTAGTTTCTGAGATCACAGCGTTCATACGGACGGACAGAC
This sequence comes from Drosophila santomea, assembly GCF_016746245.2. Taxonomy (NCBI): domain Eukaryota; kingdom Metazoa; phylum Arthropoda; class Insecta; order Diptera; family Drosophilidae; genus Drosophila; species Drosophila santomea. Next base: position 24,193,672 of record NC_053016.2, on the reverse strand, counting down.
GGACATGGTCATATCGACTCGGCTATTGGTCCTTATCAAGAATATATATACTTTATATGGTCGGAAACGCTTCTTTCTGCCTGTTACATACTTTTCAACGAATCTTGTATACCATTTTACTCTACGAGTAACTGGTATATATTATATATATATTTACGAATTCAGTCCGAGCGTTTAATAAAAGAAAATAACACGGTTGGTTTGTGATATATTATTAAACGTTTTATTTATTCCAATAGAAGAAGAACTAGAGCCTTTGGATTATCACTTAGTTGGACAATTGATTTCGATGTTGAAATGGGCTGATAGCGTACTCAGAACTGAACTGCCTTATGGGGACATGTTTGCGTTTATATAGGCAGATTGGGATAGCTTAAGAGTGAAGTTTAAGAGAATTAAGTTATAATTGTTTATTAAGAGAGAAGCTCTCGAAAAATATGAGAGAGAAGCTCCCGAAAAATAGGAGTAATTGGAGAATCCTGAGACTTTTGCGTGGGCGGAAGTATTTGTTATTTCAGTTGGCCTCGCCAAGTGGTCAAATGTTTAGGGGACGACGTTGGCTCGCCACAGAGTCTAGACTTTGGAATATGATGCTGTGCGTAAATGACAGCTAAGCTTAATCGAAGGGCTCTCGATCTTTAATTACATTTTGTTCTTAGACATTAATGTGTGCGTGTGAGTTGTTACAATAGTATGTGTGGTTTTGTACTTAGACATTAATGTGAAAGTGTGAGTTGGGGAGTTGTGGGTGTAGAATGGATATGTTACTTCCCCATTCTTAAGAAAAAAGCCTGTCCTCAGGCGTTAAGATTAGGGTACAATACAGGGGTATTGGGGGGAACAATATTGTTTGATTCAGAACTTAGAATATTTTCGTTTTTTAGAGTTTGATTTTTGAATTTTACAATTATTTTTTGGGGTATAGTCTTATATTTATAGATAGTGTACAATAATGCAATTATAACAATTATGATTAATGTTGTAAGTGTTATTACTTGATATATATTCTTCGTCTGATTGTGTTGTTCGATTATTTCTTTTGTTTGAATGTTTTCGAGTGGTTCGAGTTTTGTTACATTATTATTTTTTTTTTATTTTTTTTTTTTTTTAACGCGCGAGTCCCACGGCCACACCTCCCGCCCAACCGACCGAGGGGAGCTGCCGTGTATCGTACGGCTCGAATCGCGGGAAGATAGACGCGATATAGAAGACAGTAAAGGACGAGGAAATATATGTATGCTAGTAGTAATATCTAAGAATTCGTTAAGTACGTTAGTATTGATCGCTTTAAAAACGGCAGAGAGTCAGAATTAGAGATAATAGGATAGAATCTATTATAGTCAGAACATAATACTCTGTAGGGATCATGCAACTCATAGTTAGATCTACAATGATTTAAAATTAGAGGTACGTAATTTCAAGTAAATCTGCTTGGAACAGTGAAGTTTAGCCGACTAACCAAGTCGGGACTATCCACTTCACCACGAATAAGGTTAAAAATAAAGACTGTTCTAAGCATCGTTCTACGGTTAGCTAAGGAGGGTAAGTTAATTAACATTAATCTATTCGAATAAGGAGGTAATCTACGGTTTGCATCCCAATTAAGGCGCCGTAAGGCAAAAAGTAAGAAGTTCTTTTGAACCGATTCAATGCGGTCCGAGTAAACTTCATATTGTGGACTCCAAACAGGTGATCCATACTCGAGGATCGGACGGACTAGAGAAATAAATAATGTTTTGGTCATGTAAGGATCATCAAATTCCTTTGACCACCGTTTTATAAAACCAAGCACACCCCTGGCCTTATTGACAATAGACGAAATATGGTCTGAAAATTTAAGTTTAGGGTCCAGAAGAACACCAAGATCATCAACATGTGTTATTCTGTCCAAAGAGCACCCACTTAAAGTGTAAGTTGCGTGCATTGAGTTGGCACGACAAAAGGTCATAACTTTACACTTAGAGCCATTTAAGTTTAATACGTTATCACGGCACCAGGTTTGAAAGCAATCTAGATCGGATTGTAAGTCCAAATGGCGAGAAATGTCCTTATATTGCAAGCATTATTTTACATCATCAGCGTACATTAGTACACGCGAATGATTTATTATTAAGGCAAGTTCGTTAATAAATAAGGTAAAAATGAGCGGACCTAGGTGGCTCCCTTGTGGGACGCCGGATGTGACTCGGAGAATACAAGAAAGAGAATTTTTAAAGAGGACCCGTTGCGTCCTGCCATTCAGATAACTTAGAATCCAATTTAGGAGATCAACAGGGAAACCTAATAAATCAAGTTTTTTTATTAAAAGTGAATGATTAACAGAGTCGAATGCTTTACTGAAATCCGTATAAATTACATCTGTTTGAAGATTATTTTTGAAACCCTGTACTACGAAGGAGGTTAGCTCCAGAAGGTTAGTAGTTGTTGATCTGCGTTTCATGAACCCATGCTGACATGGTGAAATAATTGACCTACAAAGGTGCTGCAAATGAGGAGTGATAACGTTTTCAAAAAGCTTAGGGATAGCAGATAATTTGGAGATTCCTCTGTATTTGCTTGCATCCGATTTGCCACCTTTTTTATGGAGAGGGATCACAAAGGACTCCTTCCATATTTGGGGAACTGAGTAGATTCCAAAGATAATTTAAACATTTAGAGGTTTGCACAAGGCTTCCGCACAGAATCTAAGCACACAGCCAGGAATTCCGTCGGGACCTGGCGAATAGACAGGCTTAACTCGCTGAAGATCATAAAGCAGTAAGCTTTCGTTTAAAGTGGGACAGAATATTAAATTTGACTTTGATACCGCGTAAGAGTAAGGCCGTTCAGAATGAGGTAACGTAGAATATGTGGTTTGAAAAAACTTGGCAAATAGATCGGCTATTGCCTGATCCGATGTTACCGAAGTATTTTCAAAAAATAGCGAGGAAGGGTAACTGGTTGTTTTGCGCTTAGTGTTAACGAAATTATAAAACTGTTTGGGATCCTGAGGGAACTGGAACTTACAACGGTTTAAATAATTCTTATAACACTGAGCATTAAGCACGGTAAAATTTAACCGAGCACTTACATATTTAGAAAATATAGATTGAGAACCGGTATTTTTAAATTTTATATAAAGTCTGGACTTAACATTTCATAGATGTGTCAACTCTTTATTAAACCAAGGAGGTTTGTTAGAGGTAGACGGATAGTACATCGGAACACAAGAGTTGAAGAATAATTTAATTGCATTATAAAAAATATCTATGGCATCGGCCATTATGTTGCAAGAATATAGATCGGACCAATTAAAGCCAGATATAAAAAGATTTAGCCTCTGAAAGTTTGCCTTACGAAAACAATGAATTCGTTTGGTTGACTTTTCTGGCCTCTCTTTTATTACGGTACCTGTGTCGATTGTCACCTCGAAAGTTGGATGGTATGGATCTTCAGGTTGACTAAGAGGTGCTACTCTAGTCAGAAACACACTTTCAGGACTTGAAACAAAACATAGATTCAATAAACGACCAAGAGAATTTCGAATATAATTAACTTGCGACAACGATATGTCAAGCAAGCCGTCAATAAAGTCATGCTGTGCTATAGGCAGGAGAATATTCGACTGTTCCTCTGTGGACCACTTAGTGCCTGGTATATTAAAGTCACCTAGGACAACTAGTTGGTCCCTATCGGACAGTCTGTTTGTAACGGATTGGATAGCGGACAAATGGTTAATATATTCAGGAAATTCAGAAGACGGCGGAATGTACGAGCACGTAATATAAACATAGCTATCAGAAAATGACAGCTTTACGCAAAAGAATTCTAAGTTACGGAACTCGTCAAAAAGTACCTCCACTGACGTGAGGGTAGACCTAACAGCAATTAGGACTCCACCTCCCCGCCTGGAGGGACGATCATGCCTGTATACTGTGTACATACCTGTGAAAACTTCGGAGTTAAGTATCTCCGGTTTTAAAGACTATTAGAATATCTCCGGTTCTAAAGACTATTAGAATACAAATTAGTAAGCTTACTACACAATCCTCTTACATTTTGATAACAGATAGTGAGACTAGATTTTAGTTTTTTGAAGATAAAGAAGTAGAAGTAGTAGAGGAGGATGGGGCAGTGATCTGGCCACTTGTGGGAAGTTTAATTCCCACGGGCCCTTTTTTTCTATTTTAATCTTAGCTTCAAACTCTTTCACAATCATACTTTCCGGCCAAAAATCACCAGAAATATGTTGAGAATAGCTCATTTGGACAGTTATCTTGAAAGATGAGATTCCCTAGCATAAGAAAATAGTTTGGTATAGTCTAACATTGTGTGGTAATTATATTTCTTCTAGTTGAACAGAACATTTAAATGCTTTTATCATGTTATTGCCTTCTATAGTTTCTCTATTGATACAATTTTGGCTTAGGATAGTCTTGGGAAGGTTCCAAGTTGTAATTATATTAGGCTCTACATATTTTATTTCGAAATCAGAATGTGTTTTACTGTATCTACATTGTGTTGGGACCTGGTTTAGTATACCAGTTATACATTTATTTATAACTAAGCTTTGAGAACTTGCTGTGTAAATTTGATTATTGTGTGAAAAATATTTGTCATGTATTGGTTCGGTTAGTATGTTACTTTTTCATCTGGGTATGGAATTATTTAAAAAACTGGTTTTTTGATTATGTCTCTTGGAATGTGGGATATTATCAGAATTTCATTTGTATCAGATTTAAGCCAGGCTGAAGTTTTGATATTAAGAAGTTTTTCAGAATTGACGTGGATTAGCGAATCGTGTTTTAAAAGTTTTGGGTTAAAGATACCTAAGCGTGTCAATTGCAAACCAAGCTCTATGTCTTTAATATATTCAGTGAATTGTTGTAAGTTGAAAATTATTAAAGCTATCATTTGTTCTCCTTCAAAATTATGATTTAATTGATTAGTCAGTTCGATTCCTTGACTAATGACTTCTATTACATGGTTGAGTTCGCTTATTTGTACATTATTTTTAGAGATGTCGGCTATTTGATGTTGTAATTCTTCTTTATCTTTTGATCTAAAGTACCGAATAAGTATTTGTAAATTGTTCCTATGAAGTTAACAAGACCGCGTTTACTGCGTTTTACAATTCTTATACCGTTCATTTCTCTGTTTAGTTTTTCTACTAGATACTGAATTTGTGGTAAGTTATTAAAAGGTTGAGTTTTTTAATAAGTTCTTCATAAGTATTTTCGGTTTTAGTTAAGTTAATGGATAAGTAATGATATTCATGGTTTATTGGTAAGTCTTTTGATCCGGTTTGAAAGATAAGGTAGCCGTTTTTGGCCTGGATGGGGGTTACTTCTAGATATTGTGTGTTAATTGTCGATGGGAGGCATAACATGATTATAATGCTCAGGAGTAGGCCTGGAATTATCGTTATTATATTTACTCTTATTAATTTTTTTTTTAAACTTGGATTTATAGTGTATTATCTTTCTACCTCTATTTGTTTCTTCGAAATGTTTATCATCTATTTGTCTTAAATTTCCTGTCTTTTTGAATGGGTTAGTTGTTTTTCATCTAACTAGAGGGGATTCTCTAAAGTTGGTATCTATACTGAAGTCATGTCTATTCTCGTTGAGTTTGTCAATTTTGTTTACTTTATTTTGTTGAGTGTCATAAGCAGGGGTTCCTGCAAAAATGAAGATGTCAGCTGGAGTTCGAACGGTTGTATTATGCTTTGTTTTGTGATTGTATACGTAAAGAATTTTTTCGAACTTCGTGAATTGGTTTTCGGGTTCATTTTCGCTTGTTATTATTCTTAATTTTTCAATAACAGTTTTATGAAATCGCTCAATGTCAGAAATTCCATTTTTGCTTGTTGTTATATTGAGGGTCACTCCTTCTGATTCTAACCAGAGTTTAAGTGCAGCGCACATGAAAGCGGAGTCTTTGTCGGCTTTTATTTCTGTGGGTTTACCCATATCGTTGAATATACGTAAAATAGCTCTTTTAGCTTCAAGCCAATCTCTACTGTTTACTTCTATCAGGGAGGCGTATTTAGAATAAATGTCAATACATGATTGGAATTGTTTATTGTTTATAAAGTAAAAATCCATGACATACATGTCTCTGGGATTGAAAGTTTCTGGAGTTATTTCAAGGGTTAATTTTGTGTTTCTATGTTCCGTTTTGGCGATGTTACAGATTTCACATTCGTTTATGATATTTTGGATAAGTTTTTGATAATCAGGGTAATAATAGAGTTCTTTGAACTAAAGCGTGAGTTTCTCTATACCAGGGTGTAATAGTTCTTTGTGTGTTTTGACAATGATTTCGTTGAATTGGGTGTATGTTTGAATGTCTATTAGTTTATTACTGGTTTTCATAGTTTTAGTGAAACTGTCGGGGCTTTTGATTTGAATATACGCATTTTGAAAGATTTGAAAGTCGACTTCGTTAGGGAAGTAAATAACACTTTTTTTAGTGCAGAAGTATTCTTTAATTAGATCTTTGGCAAGGGTATCAGTCATTTCTTTATAACTGATTTTTATTCTGATTTTATGGAAATATTTTATTATCTGGACGTCGTCAAAATTGTCTTTAATGAATTCAAATTGTCTGTTATAATAGTTAAGAGGTCTTTCTGTTATTGCGATGTGACTTTGGTTGTCTTCTGGTGCACTATGCACAGTAGGGAACGGAAACTGGGTCATCTTCTCCTAGGAAGTTTTCTTGGACTTAAGATAGAGCGTCAGCGACGTGGTTTTCTTTACCGGGTTAAGTTTTATCTTCCATCTCTGTAGTTTCAAATTGGGGTCTTTTATGTTACTTAACCATACAAGTGGCCTATGATCGCTTAATATGTCGAACTTTCTCCCGAATAGGTAGGACCTGAAATATTTTGTTGCCCATACTATAGCTAATAGCTCTTTTTCTACGGCCGAATAGTTAAGTTCATGTTCATTTAAAGTTCATAACAGATGGGTTTATGTTCTTGGGATAATACAGCACCTATGGCTATATTACTCGCATCTGTTGTCAGTGAAAATTTCTTTTCGAAGTTGGGATATATTAGGATTGGATCGGACGTGATGAGTACTTTTAGTTTTTCGAAAGCGGACATATAATCATTATCTTTTGTGTTAATTACTGCTCATTTTTTTAGTTTGAGAGTCATAGGTTTTGCTATTTTTGCAAAATTGGGAATGAATTTACGATAAAATCCGCATAGTCCAAGAAAAGATTTTATTCCTTTTGTGGTTTTAGGAATAGAGAAATTAACAATTGCTTTTATTTTGTTAGGGTTTGGTTTTATTCCTTCTGTCGAGATAATGTGACCGAGAAATTCTGTTTCTTTCTTCAGAAATTCACATTTATCGAGTTGCAATTTGAAATTAGCTTTTTAAATACCCTTTTTAATGACATTATTTGTTCCTCCAATGAAGTCGAATAAATGATAATGTCATCTAAGTAAACTAAACAATCTTTATAAATTAAATTTTCTAAAAGATTGTTCATGCAGCGTTGAAATGTTGCTGGTGCATTTTTCAGACCAAAGGGCATACGAATAATGTCCATGTTTTGTTGAGAATGCTGTTTTGGGTATTGATTGTTGGTCCATTTGGATTTGATAGAAACCTTTTAGCTAGATCAATGGTTGTGAAGTATTGACAGCGTCCAAGCTTGTCTAATATTTCATCCATTACGGGAATAGGGAATTTGTCGTCAATGGTTATCTCGTTGAGACTACGATAGTCTATGACTAATCGAAATTTTGGTTTCCCAGAAGCATCGCTTTTCTTTGGGACGATCCAAATTGGAGAAAAATTTCGATTTCCTAATTATTTTTTGTTCTAACATTTCGTTAATTTGTTTGTTGACTTCTTGATCAAATGCTTGGGGGTATTTATATGGTTTTTTATAGATCGGGTATTCGTGTTTTGTATGAATAGAATGTTTGATCGTACTTGTAAAGGTCAAATTTTCACCTTCTTTTTACTGAATGTCATTATATTCAAGCAGAACGTGGGAAACTTGTTCCCTTTCTTCTGTATCAAAATGTTCTAATCTGAATACGTTGGATTCTCTTAACTCGTCGTCTAAGGCGTTGTTAGAGGATGTTACTAGAAGGGCTTCTTCTATGTAAGGGGTAATAAGAGGGTTTTCCTCAGATTTAGAAGGCTTGGGATACTCATAGGTAATCTTGGTCTCTTCTGAATTAGACGGTCTGGGGCACTCATTGGTGTTCTTTGACTCATCTGGTTTTAAGTGGGCTTTCCGCTTAATTTTTAGGAGGGTCTTCTCCTTTTTTGGGGTTTGTAGAGGGGTTTCCTCTGGGTTAGATGACTTGGGGCACTCATTGGTAGCCTTGGACTCATCTATTTGGATGTGGTCGTACCACATTTTGAATGTATAGCCATTTATAGTGACTGTTTGTGTTGAATAATCAATTTGAGTGTTAGTCGGCTCTAAATAGTTTCTGCCTAAATCATACTTTTCTGAGAAATTGTGAATATAAAATATTTGATTAGTGGGACAAAGTTTGTTTGACTGCAATGAAACACTTTGGTTCAATGTTATAACGCCATTTATAGTGTGGACATTTACTTTAGAAGGTTTGATTGGAAAATTAAAGAAATTTTGTTTCATAATGTTAATAGACGAACCAGTGTCTACTAAGCATTTGAGAGTGATATTATTCATTTTAATTTTTAGGAATGGGTTTCCACTTCCTCTGAGTCGCTTTCTGGTTCCGAGGCTGGTTGAAGAAAATTTTCGCATCCTGTGTCTATTCTGAATTGAGCACTAGCGTTTTCTCTCTGCCTTTTGGTAGGAGGGTTTGGTGCACTAGTATTTAGTTGTTGAAAATTTAAATGATTTTGAATTCTACCTGTATTTAGCCTTTGTGTGAATTCCCTTGCAAACCTTGGATTTATTTCAGCTGGTCTTGAGTTGGTATTTTGGATCTGTGTAGGGTTTGTTAATGGAATAAAAGTGGGAACGAATCTTTGGTTGGGATGTGTGTTTTTATTTTGGTTAATGTGTGTATGTTTATGTGAATTTGGGTTAAATCTTGGCTGACTATCGGATGGTTGACTTGGAAGACTTGGTCTTCGTAGAGACCTTCTTGTTGGGCGGTTTGTCTTAATTTTTGGATAGTTGAAATGTCATGCCTCGCTAGAGTCATGAACTGTCTGTCGGGGAGTGATCTTTGAATTGTATTCTTTATAGTGGTTGCCATTGCTTGTGTATAAACTGTAATATTAGTTCTGCCTTTTTCTAATGCTAACTTATTTATGATTACATTTGATTTATCTTCCAATTGTTCGCAAAATAGTCGTAAGTTACCTTTGAAAGGTGTGCGGTACAATCTTCCTAGTAGTTCCTCCAGGGGTGTCTGGGTCTTAAATTCTGTGATTAAGGCGTCTCTTAGAGTTGACCAATCATTATGCATTCCGAATAGGGAAACTTTTTCTGCATCTCCAGTGATTTGCAGTTCGATGGCTCCAATTATGATCGCCTTCTGTCGAGCGTCGTTTGCAGGGTATAGGTTCAACAGGTATTCCATTCGTCTGATGAACGAGCTGAGTTTTGATGGATCTCCAGTGAATGGTGGTACTTGGCGTATTTGCCTAAGTAATTGAGAAAGATTTTCTGCTGGTAACGCCATTTTAATTTTATTAATAAGTTATTTTCCGTTCTTGTTCACAGACTGCTACAGTATGTCGAGACTTATGCCTTAAGTGAACTGCACTGTTTTAACTTTTTGTTGTTTAATGCAATAGTAGCGGTCACACTTTTGATTTTAGTGGGCTTCTGTTTTTGTTCACGGACTGCTACAGTATGTCGAGACTAATGTCTTAGTGAACTGCACTGTGCGCCTTTTAATTGTATTACACCTTAGTGGAGGTTTCACTTCACGAAGCGGTCCACAAAATTAGGTCTTTAAATTAACTCCGATCACACAGGTTCTTGTGCGGATACCGATTTTAGTCACTTTAAACGAACCGAAATCACTTTGTTGCGGCCGATTCGCGGGTACAATCAGAAAAGGTTACTTGGTCGTACAAGTTTCCTATTTTCACTAGATTGTCAAAGGATAACGAGTTTACTAGACTTATTTTTTTCAGTATCCTACCGACTGCGCCATTTACGAATTCAGTCCGAGCGTTTAATAAAAGAAAATAACACGGTTGGTTTGTGATATATTATTAAACGTTTTATTTATTCCAATAGAGGAAGAACTAGAGCCTATGGATTATCACTTAGTTGGACAATTGATTTCGATGTTGAAATGGGCTGATAGCGTACTCAGAACTGAACTGCCTTATGGGGACATGTTTGCGTTTATATAGGCAGATTGGGATAGCTTAAGAGTGAAGTTTAAGAGAATTAAGTTATAATTGTTTATTAAGAGAGAAGCTCTCGAAAAATATGAGAGAAGCTCCCGAAAAATAGGAGTAATTGGAGAATCCTGAGACCTTTGCGTGGGCGGAAGTATTTGTTATTTCAGTTGGCCTCGCCACAGAGTCTAGACTTTGGAATATGATGCTGTGCGTAAATGACAGCTAAGCTTAATCGAAGGGCTCTCGATCTTTGATTACATTTTGTTCTTAGACATTAATGTGTGCGTGTGAGTTGTAACAATAGTATGTGTGGTTTTGTACTTAGACATTAATGTGAAAGTGTGAGTTGGGGAGTTGTGGGTGTAGAATGGATATGTTACTACGAGCCCCAACCACTATTAATTTGAACAGTATGTGTTTTTGGCAGTGTGCAATGTTCAACACACTATATTTTCAATACTATTACAGATAACTTATGCCCATGTATTTTGTCTAAAAGAGAATTTTGTTCTTTTTACGATGACAAAAAAAAAATTTCTTGTACTTCCAACAACAATAACAACATGACTAATTCATTCAAACAGTAGACTTAAGAGATAAGAAAAAAATGACCACTATTAATTCGAACGCTGCTTAATATAACAAATTAATTAATATTAGAATTGTGTAACATCGCCCCTGGCCTGTATTACACATTTAACACGTTTTGGCATTGATTTTAATAAATTTTCGCAATGTTCTCGAGAAATCTAGTCCCATATCTCTTGCAACTTAATTTTAAGGTCAGAAATGCTCCTTTGTGGCTCATTTCGAAGCTTGCTTTTCATTAGCCACCAACTATTTTCTATGGGGCTTAGATCTGGACTATTTGATGGCCAATCTAAAACCTCCATTTGCTTATATTGCAGCCAATTTTTGTTTATTTTGGCTGTGTGCGATGATGCTCCGTCCTGCTGAAAAGTGAATTCACCACAATCTGTCAGTTTTGGTATAGATGGCAGCTGACTTTCTTCCAAAATATTAATATATTTTCCAGCATCAACCGGCCCTTCAATAAAATGCAGCTTCCCCAATCCTTTGGCAGACATACATCCCCATACCATAGTGCTGGCAGGAAACTTTACAGTCCTTTTAAGGCGTCCATTCTCTCTTGACAGTTTTGCCAATTTTCTGCGACCACTCTGAAGCCACATTTCTTAGGGATTGGAACCTTAACAATTTTAGCCAGTTCTCTTTTGTCACGGGGTGTTATTGCTGAAGTTCGGCCTCTATTCGCGATATTATTTTCAATACTCCCAGTTTTCTTGAATAATTGGATCACCCCATGCACCGACTATTTTGATAAATTTAATTGTTTGCTCATTTCACTATTTGTCTTCCCAGATTTGAAATAATCTCTAATCAAAACTCTGATTTCGGTGCAAATAGGCTTACCACGTACCATCGTTGCTAAACTTTTACTGATCTGCAGTAATTCTAAATATTTTGCATTGTGTTATTATTCGCAGAAATAATTTTTTTTGCTTTGTTCTTCTTTTAAGATAACGATAAGCTTGCGCAGCGTTCGAATTAATAGTGGTCATTTTTTTCTTATCTCTTAAGTCTACCGTTTGAATGAATTAGTCATTTTGTTATTGTTGTTGGAAGTATAAGAAATTTTTTTTTGTCATCGTAAAGAGAACAAAATTCTCTTTTAGACAAAAAACATTGGCATAAGTTATCTGTAATAGTATTGAAAATATAGTGTGTTGAACATTGCACACTGCCAAAAACACATACTGTTCGAATTAATAGTGGTTGGGGCTCGTATATAGTTATATATATATCTTTTCGGAACCCGAAAATGATAGAGTTTGCGGACGATTACTATATCATTCGCGATACTTTTATAATGTTATTTACAGGATATTTGATACCAAATATCATTCGCGATACTTTTTTTAATATTAAAATACTAAAAAATACTAACATAATTTTAAAAAATTATTTTTATTATATAATATTTACTAATAATAACAACTTTATAATTTATAGAACAGTTTTTATTTTCTTATTCTTAGTTTTCGTTATCATATCCTGGGCATATTAGAAATATTTTTGTGTAATGCGGTCGAAATCGGCGTCCTTCAACGCAAATTTATTCTTGCGTTTAATTTAAAAATAAAAAATAAATAAATAAATTTTAATTATTGCAAACAACTTGCATTATACCTTACCAGAATGTTTTTTATCCTCAGCTGGCGGCTCTAGGGTTACCAACTCATGGGTGTCCCTCTCCGAGTTAAAGAAATGGTCTTAGTCCATTTTCTGTTAATTAATTAAGGGAATGTAAATATGGATAGAACTGTCTATAAAATGCATAATTTTTCCTAATATCTCGTCTATTTTATGATGCCAAACTTGAGAGTCGAAATTAAGGCTCGCTGATGAAAAAATGTCTACACGACTAGAACTAATCGGATAGGTGTCGAATGAGTCTAGGTCAATAATTAAACGGCTATGCAAGCTATTTTGATTAATAGAAAATATTTTTAAGATTTTATAGATGCCGTTTTTCTTGATACTTGAAAAAAAGTTTAGTGGGACCACTATTAAATTCTTTTTCCTTGACAATAACATTTAAATTACAGCGCTCATTAATACGATTGTATATATTTTCAATGACATGATCAGATTTTTTTACCATTTTTTTTAACTGTTTAAGAAAGTTTTCGAAGGGAAATGCACTTATTGTCTGCAAAGACAAACACTAAGCATTGTTTGCTTAAATGTGTGAGACAGTGGTAGTTAAAAAATACCATGAAAGACAAATCTCGTTGCGATTTCTTTTAGAAAATTATTTCGATAAATTTGCGAAATACAGTACTCACTGTCAAGAAGAATTCGTATTGAACAGAATCCAAAATGTTTTTTAATACAACAGGTCCACTATACAAGACTAATGTGCTAAATTCTAATGCTTTAAATCGTTCGAGATCATTAAGCGAACGAGGCTTTCTATTAAACTCTACTGGAAAAATAGGCTTTAACGCAATTAGCCTTGCATTTAATGAAGATATTAAGTTTCGACTTAATGAAAATGGATGCTCTTACCCTAACTATCCTAAGCAAACAATATGCACGTAGTCATGAATCATTGGGAAATTTAATAACTAGATCAATTGGGAGAATTAGTTGGTTTTGTAAATTGTGATGTTCCGTCTGCAATCTATTTCTGAAGCTATGATCTGTTCGCGGAAGGTTCTTAGACAGTTTGAAAAACATGCGTCTCTGAAAACATTCGTCTTTTTAGAGGCACTGGTTACAGGAATAAAAACCTTAGTGGTGTTTCACACCCAAAATAAATGCTCTGGCTGGTGCGTCACATATAAATGCTCTTACTTTAATTGAAAGTTTTCTGTCTTTAAATGTCATGCCGGTTCTGTCAACTCTGGAAAATTCGTCCAAATAAATATTTGGGTCTTGAGGCTTGGAATTACCTACATATATACCCACAACCAATACTGGCTTGGTTCCATCTACATTTATCGAAATTGGCCATGTCTGTTTGAGTGAACTTTTGAAAACCGTCCACATTAATATTTAAGCTTATATTATTAGAAATATAGCTAAAATTAATAAGAAAATCGGTTAGAGCGTCTTTTAAGCCATAGTGTATGTACTCGCCAGGAGCCATAACTTGTTTAATAACTTCTTGAGGAGTAGACTTTAATGTCCGAAAATCATTTCGCAAGCAGGGAATTTTTTTTTGGACGAAAGTGACAGAAGTTCATTGGCTGCGCATCTGCTAATATTATTGGCTGAAAGCTAAGCGCAAGTTAAAATCATCAAACGGAAACTCACAATTATCTTCGATATTTGCAAAAATATTAGACGCTTCAACTTTTTGCAAATAAGTCGCAGGAACCGTTGATGGTGGTTAAAGCAAAAAAATTTCTTCAGAATAAATAAAACAAAAGAAAATTTTTGCACTCCTGTTGCCAAGCGTGTGAAACGAAGATTTATGTATGTCTACTAATTTCCTTTTGTGTGGCGCTTGGCAGAGGGAATTTAATAATTTAGTCATATAGATATTAATAAGAAAGATAGATATTAATTAAATATTTACTGATTAGTATAACGAATAATAAATTTAAATTTAAAACTTAGTGTTTGATACACGTGCAATAACGAAATAGAAAAACTCACGTCTGCACTCTTTTGCGGTCAAAATCGAAAAGCGACGCGTCGTTATAAATTCCACAAAACAAGAGTTGAGCTACAATCGACATTGCAAAAGTAACGGTACATTAACAGAAAACATCAATTACAACGAGTCGTCGAAGACGTTCGCCAAAAAGACGTTGCAAGAATATCTCTTATTCATTCATTATATTTGAGGAACGCCACAGTTTCGATTTTTGTTCGTTCTAGCGTCCGTTTTTGAGCATTCAACGAACCTATTGCGAAAACTCCGATTCTACGTCCGTATTTAATATCTTTAGCGGACATTTTCCCGCTTTTTGTCTGCTGGGATGCAGCACAAGACCCTGGTCGATTATGAATGCGTACATTTAATATTATTGTAATATTCCGACTTTCAGAAAATGGGTTTTTGGCAGAAAAAGGAATCAAATTTCCTATAGAGACAATTATCTACGCTTGGGCTCACGCATACACAATATTCGTTTCTGCTTCTTTTTTACCGGTTCCTTCTTTGGTTTGCTGCGAAAATTTACAGTTAGAATTTCAATAGATATAAGTTAATTACTTTGCTGGTATCAAGGTAAAAAGTAAAAGATATTGAAGTTCAGTTAAGAACGACTTTATTTGTCTAAATCCAATTTGCTGTCCCTAACCAGCTGTGAGTCTTTGGCTGTGAGCTGCGCTGCCCTTGGAGGCAGAGGGTCGGCGTCGGCTCTGTAGCTTCCAATAGGTCTGTTATTATATCGTCCGTGGTGTATTCGAGTCGGTATATTTCATGTCTATGGAAAGTAGGAAATGGGATGGTGAACTTGTAGTCGTATTTATCTGATTTATAAAAGAATCTTTGATTTTTGAAAACATTGGGGCTTCGACGCTAGGGATTAGGTCATGGCAAGAACTTTCAGCGCTATGTTGTGTAGAGGCAACAGAGTTAATCTGCTCTATAGGTATTCTTGAGAGCGCGTCTGCAACAACATTTTCTTTTCCCGGCTTAAAGAATATTTCATAATCATATTCCTCTAAATAAGACTTCCATCTCTTGATTCTGGCGTTTCCATTTCAACTACTCAGAGAATGTGTTAAAGGTTGAGGATCTGTAAAGATCTTAACCTTTGCTTTACCGTATAGATAATTTTTGAGGGCCTTGAGTGCCCAAATTATGGCTAACATTTTTTTTTCGTTCGCCGCATAGTTCTCTTTGGTTTTGGTAAGTGTTCTAGACATAAATGATATAGGGTGGTTGTCTTGCGATAGAACTGCGCCGATCGCGAAATTTGAAGCATCAGTAGTTAAATGGAACTCCTTATTGAAATCTGGGTAACGGAGAATTATTTCTTTTGACACTAAGTTTCTTTTAAGCTTCTTAAAAGATTCTAGAGCTTCATTGTATAGTGTAATTTTTTTTTTTGGATGACATTCTTTTGGACACGTGTTCATTTTCCCCTCTTAAAAGTAAAGTTATGTGTTTTGCCAATTTGGCATAATTTTGTATAAATCTTCGATAGTAGCCGGAAAGCCCTAGGAAGGATCTTAGTTCCCCCAAAACTTTAGGGCAGGGAATCTTTGCTATCGCTGCCACTTTACTCGGGTTTGTTTCTATTCTCCTATCGGAGACAACAAATCCGAGGAATTCGACTTTGTTTTTCATGAACTCACATTTGTCTAGCTGACATTTCATGTTGGCGTTCTGTGAAGTTTGAAACATATTCGCCAAGTTCTCAATATGCGTATTATCATCTTTGCTAAATATGATGATATCGTCTATGGAAATAAAACATATTTTTCCAACATGTTCTCGAAGTATGTCATATAATGCACGTTGGAAAATTGAGTTCGCATTCTTAAGACCAAATGGGAGTCGTGTAAACTCATATTTTCCGTTGTTTTTGGAGAAGGCGGTCTTTTCTATGACACTATTTTTTTAACGAGAATTGATGGAAATCAATTTTCAGATCTAAGATAGAGAATAATTTATTGTCCCCCAATTGGGTAAGTACCAAATTGGCAAAACCCCTAGCCAAGTTGGCATAATTTTGTATAAATCTTCGATAGTATCCGGAAAGCCCCAGGAAGGGTCTTAGTTCCCTCAAAACTTTAGGGCAGGGAATCTTTGCTATCGCTGCCACTTTACTCGGGTTTGTTTCTATTCTCCTATCGGAGACAACAAATCCGAGGAATTCGACTTTGTTTTTCATGAACTCACATTTGTCTAGCTGACATTTCATGTTGGCGTTCTGTGAAGTTTGAAACATTTTCGCCAAGTTCTCAATATGCGTATTATCATCTTTGCTAAATATGATGATATCGTCTATGGAAATAAAACATATTTTTCCAACATGTTCTCGAAGTATGTCATATAATGCACGTTGGAAAATTGAGTTCGCATTCTTAAGACCAAATGGGAGTCGTGTAAACTCATATTTTCCGTTGTTTTTGGAGAAGGCGGTCTTTTCTATGACACTATTTTTTTAACGAGAATTGATGGAAATCAATTTTCAGATCTAAGATAGAGAATAATTTATTGTCCCCCAATTGGGTAAGTACCTCATTAATCTCGGGAATAGGGTATTTATCTGCAATGGTTATTTTATTGAGTTTGCGATAATCAATAACCATGTGATATTTTTTTTTCGCCTGAAGCGTCTGCCTTCTTGGGTACAACCCACACTGGTGAATTGTACGGGGACCTAGAAGGTCGAATTATACCATCTTCTAAATGTTCTTTTATCTGTTTGTTTACTTCATCTTTCAGTGTCATTGGATACTGATAAAATTTCCAGTAAACAGGATTATCGGACGAGGTTCGGATCGTTGCCTTTACATTTGTTGTGTAGGTCAGTTTCTGGTTTGGGTCTGCGAACAAGTCTGGAAACGACTTGAGTAATTTGCTTAGCTTGGTTGTTTGTCGGATGTTCTCGGAATAATTGTGTTGACTGCTTCGAATGTTTTTTCTTTTATGGGGATCGAGACACTGTTCTTTAATATCATAATATTTTTGCTAATTTTTATAACTGCCCCTAATTCTTTTTAACTATCATTGCCCAAAATGGCATCGAAAGATTTTAATGTGGGCAACAGGAAAAACTAAACTTCAACATCCTGAATATTAAAAAGGTTTGCTACCTTATGATGCGTAATTACTGTGCTGCCGCCTACTGAGACAGCATTGAAAGGCGATTTATTCGGTGTAGGGTTATTGACGAATTTAGGTTGGATATAATTTCGGTTTGAGCCGGTGTCTATAAGTATTCTAATAAATTGGCCATTCCTCATCTTGCATTTAAAATATGGAAGAGAGGAATTTTGTATTCTAAAAAATTGAACCCAGCGTCGTCGTAGTAGTCGTTAGTGTTATTGTCAGCGTCAGCTTCTTCTTTTGTGGTAGTCTGTATCATCCCATCTGGTATTGGACCAGGTGGTATTTTACCTGGTCCAAAGCGAGATCTGTTCGAGATATAGTTCACCACTCTAGTCTGAACACTGGGATCCACATCCATAGGTTCTGGACGAGGCAGTGGTTTTGGGGCCTGTGGCCTAGGTGGCGCTTACTGTTGTGGCGGGAATTGCCTATTCTGGAAAGGTCGAGGTGCAGCTACTGGCTGTGCAGGCTGGTAACCGAAGTGGTTCCAATTTTCTCGTGGTAAATTGGTGGTTGTCTATTGATAAATGAAATTACTGCGAGAAGCAGGTGAAGGCTTTGAAGTCTGGTTCCTAAACTGTCTTGTCTGTCCCATGTTTGTTGCATGTTTTGCCCTGAAGATCTGATTTTCTAACTTGAGGCAAAGGTGTAATGCCAAGGTGTAATGCCCATACAATCGATCTTGTTTAGGATTAGGGATTAGGGATAAACCATTTGATGGAATTCTTCCACAGATTGGTTAGCACCCTGTATAAGCATTGTCATTTGGTATTGTAATGTGTTAATGTCGCTCTTGTCAGCATAATGCAGAGTCAGACATTTCGAAATCGCTAACCAGTTCAATGGGGTATTGTAAGATTCTAGTGCCATGTCGGCGGGTCCTACAATCTAATTACTTATGGTATGTAAAATACCATATTATTTTCGAAAGCAGTGGAAAGCACTGTACGCTTCTAAAATACGGTCTATTCCTTTCTTCCATGAGCTGAATTCGGACGGATCACCTGAAAAGTTTTGGATAGTTTTTACTATATCTGGCACTCTGTCTAAATCATCTTAGTTCCCTGTATGCTCTGGGGCAATTACCTGGTCTGTTACGTTTGCGAATTCTTCCGAAGAATTGTGGCGTCTCAACAGACTTGGTAATTGTTGTGCTAAGATTTCGCTAATTGTAGCTGCTAATGCTGCTCTGTCTACATTTTCAACCATGTTTATATTGAGTTCTTGTTCTTCCTGTCGTCTGACGCGTTGTCTAGCCGCTTTAGCACTAAGTATCGAGGGTCTTATCAGGTTGTTTACGTTAGCCATAAAACACTAAGTGAAACCGAACTAAGAATGGGTCGAGTTTAAAACAGATCAAGGGAGCAAATGATGGAGCCTATTTCTAATTATGTTTGAATTGAGTTAGTACGACCTTGTATTTTCTTAACAATAATATGTTTTTGTGTCTTTTATAAATTTTATAACCAATGGCTGGTTTTTCCTTGTACTTTAGAGGGTCCCTTGGGAATCGTAAAGTTGGAATTAGTTATATCACTTTTTTGATCTTTTTGTTTATTTTATCGTTTTACGGTATTTCATTGATCACTTAAGTCTAGAGTTTTTTCAATTTTTTGTTAGTTTTGTTTTTTAAATTTTAGTTGTTTAAGCATACAGTACTATGGGTATTCTTATTGATGTGGCTCCTCCCTCCGACGATCCGGATTTCATACTCTTTGTCCAACGAAGACTACTTGGGATCTCGCGATGCGTACAGGGTTGAGGGGTGGTTTGGGGCCCTGCCTTCAGTCCTTGGAGTCCACCGATGGGCAAATGAACAAGTTAAGTTCAATTTGCCAGAGTGAATTTGAACGAACGAGAAATGTTTATTTTTCGTGAGTTGCGCGTTCTTCTCACTCGCGTTTTGACCGGTTGCCGCAAATGTTATTGCTAGCCGCGATCTTACAAAGCGTTTTGTTGTATCGTACGCGCACCGGTCCCTTTTCGGGCGCCAGTTAAATACTTTGCTGGTAGCAAGGTAAAAACAAGAGAGAACGCTATAGTCGAGTACCCCGACTATCTGATACCCGTTACTCAGCTAGTGGAAGAGAGAAGGAGAGTCTTAAACGCAGATTTTGGCGGTTTGTAGGCGTTATAGTGGGCGTGGCAGAAAGTTTTTTGGCAAATCGATAGAAATTTACAAGACCAATATAAAAATGACAAAATATCAAAACATTTTTCAAAAGTGTGGGCGTGGCAGTTTTGGGCGGTTTGTGGGCGTTAGAGTGGGCGTGGCAACATGAATCGACAAACTTGCGCTGCTTCTATGTCCCTGGAGTCTGTATGCCTAGTCTCAACTTTCTAGCTTTTGTAGTTCCTGAGATCTCGACGTTCATACGGACGGACAGACGGACAGACGGACGGACAGACGGACATGGCCAGATCGACTCGGCTATTGATCCTGATCAAGAATATATATACTTTATATGGTCGGAAACGCTTCCTTCTGCCTGTTACATACTTTTCAACGAATCTATTATACCCTTTTACTCTACGAGTAACGGGTATAAAAATAAAATATATTGGAGTTCAGTTAAGAACGACTTTATTTGTATAAATCCAATTTGCAACTAAATTACCCTAAGCTGTCCCTAGCAAGCTGTGAGTCTTTGGCTGTGAGCTGCGCTGCCCTTGGTGACAGAGGATCGGCGTCGGCTCCGTAGCTTTCCAATAGGCCACGACATCGGCTGATGTTTTGCTGGTCAAATCGGTGCAGTCTTCTTGGAATCACTTGCATTGGTGGTGCGGAAGTTGTTACCAATCAGATTCTTCGAATTCTACTTAGCAGCTCGGCGTGTGCCAGAAATTATGCAGACGCTGAGCTTGCCGATTGAAGCTTGCTTATTGGGGTTCGTTGTTCTGGATTTTAACATTTTGTTGTTAACTTGTATGAGGATTAAATAAACATTTCTTTAACAATTTCTAAGGATATTTTTGGTATATCTTTTACCCTTTCACTTCGTCTGATGTCTTCAGTATCACCACCAGTTGTCATCACCATTCTTAGCATATGTGGATTTTTCACTAGGCTGTATATCTTGAATTTGAACTATCGGATTTTTTATTACCAGACTCACTGTTTTTCAATGGAAAATTTTTTTTTTCATTTTCTTCTCCCATGGAAAAAAAAAAATAAGAGAGAACGCTATAGTCGAGTTCCCCGACTATCTGATACCCGTTACTCAGCTAGTGTATGTGCGAAGAAGAAATTTCAGCACTGACAGTTTTTGGCGGTTTGTGGGCGTTAGAGTGGGCGTGGCAAAAAGTTTTTTGGCAAATTGATAGAAATTTACAAGACTAATACAAAAATGAAAAAATATCAAAACATTTTTCAAAAGTGTGGGCGTGGCAGCTTTGGGCGGTTTGATATGATGTTCGCAAGGATCCCAAAGAAGGTTCAGTATTTTGGAGTCAGAGTAACGGGTATAATCATCATCAACCTTAGAATCAACAGGAATCTTACCATCAACCGGAAACTCTCAATTGTCTTCGATATTTACAAAAATATCAGACGGTTTTTCTCCTTCCTTCTTTTTTCGCGTGCCTGTTTTTATACCCGATGTATGGGATGAATATATATGTTACTATGTATATTGTATGATCTTATGAACATATGTGGATATGTATGAAGTATGAACATATGACCATATGTATGTTACATACATACATATATGACCGTTTGCTCGTTGATGTTGGGAAAAAAAATGGAACAAAGCGAAGACGGATTGAAAAAAAATATGTCGATCGATGAGGAAAACTGAAATTCACGGATGTGGAATTGACATGGAAAATAGTCTTACAACAGTGCCACCGAAATTAAATGTTCGGAGCTTTGCTAAAGACCGGCAGTGAGAAAATTGAAGAAGACTCGTACTTATCTTGGCGGAACAAATACCCGGGAACTGCTGGCAGAAGAATATCCTGGCTTTAAGGACCAATGTTTGCAGGGGGCGTCGTGGGCATTAGTGTGATTTATTCGGGTGCATACATGAGATTAATTGTAGCTTAAGACAAGAGCGGCGCTCTTACCCGCTTTACATCGCTAAAGCGGGCTCGGGTGATCGGGTGAGCTTGGAGAGCGCGAGCTCGGATGAGAGCGAGAGCGTAAGTGCGGCCAAAAGGGGCGAGCGCGGACGAGAGCGAAAGCTCTGTGCGCAGAGGCCGTACACCCTCATGAGAGGCCGAGGAACGCCGTGGCGAGGCCGACGAGGGCCGCGGAACGTCTGAAAGACTCCACTGCAGACTCGGCAACGGTAGGAGTTAGTACCTCGAGTACATCTGCTTTCCAATGCGGTGGAGCTGCGCGGACGTGGTGACATCGTGCTTGATATGACCGGAGGAAAAGGACGGAGAGAGAAGCCGAAATCAGTACTGATAAATCTACGAATTGGACTAATTACAAAACAGCATAGTGACGAGGAACATTGAAGTGGACAGGCTACTGATTTTTGAGGGCAGCCGGCTGCTTCAATCGGAAGAAGGACGACCTTTGCTACGGGACGTTTGGTGATCCCCCGCGATGTGCGGATGTCGACCACACGGACATGGCCGACAGATCCTGGAAACTCCGCGTCAATTCGGCCTAATCGCCATTCATTGGACGGAAGGTTGTCCTCCTTGACAACCACCATATCCCCAACACAGAGGTCGTTCAATTGAATTCATAGGAATGTGGGACATTAGGAATATTTCATTAGTAGCTACGTTATACCAAGCGGAAGTTTTTATGTTTATAAAATTTTGTAATTAACGTTGCCAATATTGTCATGTTTTAGTAGTTTAGGATTAAATATTCCTAGTCGTGTTAGTTGAACCCATTTCAATGTCCTCGATATATTTGGTAAAATGTTCAATGTTAAATATTAATAGACTAATTATACCCGTTACTCGTAGAGTAAAAGGGTATACTAGATTTGTTGAAACGTATGTAACAGGCAGAAGGAAGCGTTTCCGACCATATAAAGTATATATATTCTTGATCAGGATCAATAGCCGAGTCGATTTGGCCATGTCCGTCTGTCCGTCCGTCTGTCCGTCTGTCTGTCCGTATGAACGTCGAGATCTCAGGAAATACAAAAGCTAGAAAGTTGAGATTAAGAATACAGACTCCAGGGACATAGACGCAGCGCAAGTTTGTCGATTCATGTTGCCACGGCCACTCTAACGCCCACAAACCGCCCAAAACTGCCACGCCCACACTTTTGAAAATTGTTTTGAAATTTTTTCATTTTTGTATTAGTCTTGTAATTTTCTATCGATTTCTATCGATTTTCAAAGAATTGGACTGGTTGTTAATTATTTCTATGCCATTATTAAGACTGTCAATAACGTGGTTTAGAGTGCTGATCTGTACTGTGTCTTGTGATAGAGTCGAAATTTGTTTTTCAATATGTTGTCTGTCGTCTTCGTCTAGTGAGCCAAAAAGATATTTTAATGTGGAACCTACAAAGCTAACCAGTCCTCGTTTGTTTCGTTTTGAGATTTTTCCATTTTCCATTTGTTCTCTTTCCATTTTCTCGGTTAAATATTTAATTTGTGTGACATTTTTAAATTCTTGACATTGTTTAATTATACTATTAAATGTTTCTTCAACGTCTGTAATATTTATTGTGAGACAGTGATGAATAAAGGTGATGGGGATTTGTATTTTTCCAAATTCAAACAAGATAAATCCTTGATTGTTTTCTATTGGGTTGATTTCGATTGTTCCTGCTATAGTTTGTGTTGCAGAACAAGTTATTATGGTGATTATGAGTCCGATGATTGGGAGGTGTCGGTTTGCTGCAAGTATTTGCTGTAATTAACTTTCTTTTTCTTTTTAAATTTGCTTTTATAATGAATAACGTTTTGACCTCTATTATTTTCGTTATAATGTTTTTCGTCTAATTGTTCTATTCTGCCTGTTTTTCTAAAGGGATTCTTTGATTTTGCGCGCGTTAAGGGTGCTTGCCTAAATTTTGTGTCGATTTGGAAATCCTTTCATTTTTTGTTAAGATTTTTTTGATTTTAGTTTCTTTAATCATCTGGGTTTCATAAGTGAGTGTGTCTGCGTAAAGAAGGATGTTAGCCGGTATCTGTCCGGTTGTGTTATGTTTAGTCTTGTGGTTGTATATGTATAAAATTGTTTCCATTCGTGTTTCTTTATTTTCTATATTGTTTTCAGTATTGATAATTCTGATTTTTTCATTTGTGGTTTTCCCATGTCGTTAAAAATTCTAGTAAGGGCTCGTTTTGCCTTTAACCAATCTCTACTTTTTGTTTTAATAATTGAAGCAAATTTTGAATATGCGTCTGTACAAGATAAATACTATTCGTTGTCAATTGCATAAAAGTCAATTACATAAATTTCGCGTGGGTTATTTGTCTCTGGAGCTATTTCGAAAACTAGTTTTGTTGGTCTATGTTCTGTCTTTGCAAGGTTACAAATTTCACAATTATTGATAATGTTTTGAATTAATTTATTATAATCGGGAAAGTAGCCAGTTTCTTTAAATATTCGTATCCATTTTTCAATACCGGAGTGTAACAATTTAGAATGTTGAGTAATACTGAATTCTTTAAATTCAGGATAAGAATTTATGCCTTTTGACATAAGATTACTTTTCAACATTTTTACGTTACTATGTGGGTTAATGGTTTCTCGATATGCTTTTTGAAAGACTAAAAAGTCTTTATCGTTTTCCAGCTAAATAACACTGTGATTATATAAGAAGTATTTAATAAGGATATCTTTTGCCTTTGTAAGGGTCATGTCAGTGTATTTGATGGTCAGTTTTATTTTGGAAAAGTATTTCGTTGTCTCTACTTGGTCTACGCTATCTTTTATAAATTCAATTTGTCTTGCAAAATAGTTTATTGGTTTTTCTGTAATTTCAAGGAATGTACCGTTGCTTTCTTATTAACTGTGTATTGTGTCTGCTTTTCAAATATTTTCTTCTTCGCCTACCATGTTTTCTTCAATTTTAACGCGAGATAAAGCGTCTGCTACATGATTAAGTTTTCCTTCTAAATATTTGATTTTGAAATTATATTCACAAAGTCTAATTCGCCCAAACGATTGCTAGTAGTTCTTTTTCAATAGTGCTATAATTTGGTTCATGATCATTTAATGTTCTGCTGGCAAAGCTTACTGGTTTATTGTCTTGCGATAACACGGCTCCTATGGCGAAATTGCTAGCGTCAGCAGTTACTTGAAATGTTTTTGTGAAATCAGGGCAAATCAAAATTGGGTCGTTCATTATGAGTGTTTTAAATTGTTCAAATGATTTATTGTATTCTTCGTTTCTTGTGTCTATTTTAGTTCCTTTTTTTTAGAAACATTGTCTGAGGTTTTGCAATCTTTGCAAAGGATGGAATGCACCGGCCGTCGGTTATCCGACGCACTTAGACCATTAGAGGTCCATCGTGATACCGTGTATGACTTCCCCTTTTGCCCGTCGAGGTTCGTGTGAAGTAAACCGTTTCCCCAGCCAGAGGCGCTGGTGAATTTTTGTATCCGATGTGGATCGGTGTCGGACAGGTCGGACAGGTCGGACGTGTCAATCAGGAATCTGCTTCCTAATTGAGCAAGTCTTTTCGCTTGCAGTGCCTATCAACCAATGCCCTGTGATGACTCTCATAGCAGTGCTGAGGTTTGCTCTGGTCAATCTTTAAAGCTTTGATGTTCTTTTTGAGCTTATTTTTGGCCATATTTGGCGTGTTAGGCGACAGTGTGTGGTATTTTCCCATATTGTCGGTTTGTTTCGGTTTAGGTTTTCCCTAAGTAGTAGTTTACGAGTAGTTGTATGACTGGCGCGGTAGTGCCTTCTCGAGCTAGTTCATCTGCGATGTAGTTCTGCTGATGCAGAGTGCCGAGCCTCTTTGCATCTTTGCTGGCATTTTTATGCTGGATTTATTTTTCATTGGTCTGACGATGGCCGTATATATCCAGTTTACTATACAGGGTGTCATGCCCCATTTGAGCCCTATTGCTTTCTTACACGTGAAGAGTGCTATTGAAGCTTTTTAGTATCTGTTTGTGAAGTTCAAGTTCCAGTTTAGTTTCCTGTCAAGTATTACACCAAGGTACCTTGCGCTGCTATTGAAGGAAAGTCTTTGATTGTTGAGGATAGGTGGGACTAAGTCTGGTATATTATACTTCCTAGTGAAAAGAACCAGCTCGGTCTTTTTAAGGGGTTAATTCCTAGTCCGTTATTTTTGGTCCAGCTGGACAAAACACTGAGATCTCATGATCTCATCACTTTTCGCTCATGAGATCGCATAGCGTTTGGGGGTGAAGATAACAGCAACGTCGTCCGCATAATTATTTATAATTAAAGTTGACTTATCTTCTAATTGTTCACAGAATAGACGTAAGTTACCCTTAAAAGGTGAGCGATACAATCTTCCTAGTAGTTCCTCCAAGGGCGTCTGAGTCTTGAATTCCGTGATTAGGGCGTCTCTTTAAGTTGTCCATTCTTTGTGCATTCCAAATTTGGAAGTCTTTTCCGCATCTCCGACAATTTGAAGTTCGATGGTTCCAAATATGACCGCCTTCTGTCGGACTTCGTTCGAAGGGTATAAGTTCAACAGGTATTCGATACGTCTGATGAACGAACTGAGATTTGATGGGTCTCCAGTGAATTGCGGTCCTTGGCGTATTTGCCGAAGTAATTGAGACAGATTTTCCGATGTCAACGCCATTTTAGTTTTATTTATAAATTAGTTTCTGTTCTTGTTTACGGACTGCTACAGTATGTCGAGACTTATGCTTGAAGTGAACTGCACTGTTTTAACTTGTTGTTGTTTTATACAATAGTAGCGGGTCGCACTTTTGATTTTAGTGGGCTACTGTTTTTGCTCATAGACTGCTACAGTATGCCGAGACTTATGTCTTAGTGAACTGCATTGTGCGCCTTTTAATCGGTCCACAAAATTAGGTCTTTAAACTAACTCCGATGGAACAGGTTCTTGTGCGGATACCGATTTTAGTCACTGTAAACGAATCGAAATCACTTTGTTGCGGCCAATTCGCAGGTACAATCAGAAAAGGTTACTTGGTCGTACAAGTTTCCTCTTTTCACTAGATTGTCAAAGGATAACGAGTTTACTAGGACTTTTTTCAGTATCCTACCGACTGCGCCAATAAACTTTTTTGGTGATTGATTAACATAGTCCTTTTAAGTTCTTCTTAGCTTTATATGTCAAGCTTACCGGATAATTAAGCTCGTTACCGTTAAGCGGTTCGTATCACGGGAGAATGTTATTTATAAGGCTTTTGAAGAGTGAAGCTTTCCAAAAGATCGTCTTAAGCTTTTTTATATGAAGAGTGAATATGCAGCTGTGTTCATAAAAAATAGCAGTGCTCATGAGCTGAAACTTTAAACTTAATTTTATATATCAAAAAGTAAATGAATGTTCACAAATTTAATTTTGGCCACCATAAGCTCCAAACGGGACAACAGCGTCCGGCTCGATCTGGTTTTCAAGGTCGAGCCCCACGTGCGCATTCGCACTCCAGTCCGGGAGCTGAACGATACAGTGCGGGCCCACTTCCAGAATAATACCTTGGCCGACGAGCGTTTCTATCTACCCGCTACGATCTCCGTGGTCCTGTATGCGCGAGTGATGCATCCAGGCTTCCTGAAGATCCAGGACGGACTGCCGGTAGCTCAGAGCACCGTTTTCGGATGGGTCGTGTGCGAAGCCTGTCACCAGCCATAGCAAGGACCGTGTTGCAACCCGGATGATTGCAAGGGGGGCGGAATATTAATGTGAGGGGCCACATTACGGACATGAAAACAGAATATAAGAAATAAGTTATAAATGACTTGTGCAAATATCTTAAAATAAAAAATATAATAACAACTGCACACCATTACCAGACAGTTGGAACAGTCGTAAGAAGTCACCGAACTTTCAATGAATATATAATATACGTTCATATCGGTTGATAAAACTGATTGGCACACAACCCCATCAAAAGCATATTAGAAGTAACCTATAAAAGAGCTAGAATTATAATAGATGAACGTAAAGAGTAATAAATAAGAAACTTTATGATTAGAAAGCAAGAAACTTATATCAGTAGGTGATAAAGCTCTATTAAAAAAGGAAACAGGTCATAGGTTAGACTCTAAATATACTGATCCGTATAAAGTAACACAAATAGGAGAAAATTATAACGTTATAATATCTAATATTTATAGTATGATTGAAAATAATAACTTCACAATATTACGTTATTTTTTAAAAGGAGGAAGATGTAGTATGCAATCAGTCTACGCCGGCAGCGTTGCTCCTCGAATTAGGCTAAGAAACCTTTGACTGAAGATCATAAAAACAGTGACGAATTTACTTCGAGTGCAGCGGGACCTTCCCTGCTCCACTCAATTAAATAAAAAAAATATAATAAAATACAAATAACCACACCAGTGACGTTTTCAATACATGCCGTCAAACTTACCCAATTCTAATTCTGAGCGATAAGATTTCGACGCGTTGGATCCTGGGTGTTACTAGACAAAAAGTTGGAATTTTAAATACATATATACGTGTGCCAACATATTGTAGGTACCCAGCAGACAAAGAGCGGACGTAATGTGGATGGATTCGAAAAATGTCCGCTAAAAAAATTAACGTAGAATCGGAGTTTCCGCACTAGGTTCGTTGAATGATCAAAGCGGGCGCTAAAACGGACAAAAATCAAAACTTTGGCGTCCCTCAAAAAAAGTCCGAAAAAGTATTGCTAACGGACACTAAAACGTACAGTGGACGGGCTCACACCCACTCTAACACTTGTAAATTTCTTTCGATTTGCCAGAAAATTTTTTGCGTTCAAGCGAGGGGTTGAAGGCTAAGGCGCAATACAAACCTCCCCAACATGGCATCAACGGGCGGATTCGCCAACAAGGTGGAGGAGTCTCTTGCCAACAAGAGGCAACGCTCAACCGAGAGCGCCAATAAGAGCGCACCGGGGAGCAAGCGGCGACGCGGGACGAAGGAGGCAGGCCCCAGAAGAAGCCTCCTGGGAAGAAGCCCCAGAAGATGCTAAAAGTTAGTGAGGCGAGCAAACGGCACTTGATCGCGGCACTCATTGACAGAAGCGATGAAGCCGGCAAGATGACCGAGCCGCAATGGAAGTTGGTGCATGCGCGACTCGTTGAGTCATTGTTTGCACGGATGGAGGAAGCTACTAAGGTCCCCATGCCCACATTTGATGGTGACGGGTGGCTGAAGGGGTCAAAATCCTGAAGTGATTGGATAACCCGACGAGAAAGTGGCGGAAGCAAACGGTCTGCCAATTGGAGGAGTTGTGGGAGGGTTCCCAGCTGGAGGTGGTGGACAGGGAGCTAATCCCGTCCATTCCTAAGGCGAAGGTTCTCTTTCCCATCGCAATCCAAGGAGACCGGGCGCTGAAGCTACTGCAGCGGGAGAATCCAGAATCCATTCTGCACCTTGCGAACCCATCACCCAACTAGGGGGGCCATAGTGCAGTCCTCCAGATAAGTAAGGAGGCGGAGGACATCCTCTACCCGAGGTACGGGAAGATGGCGTGGGGCATGGGGAGCATTTACATGCGCCAAAAAACGCCATCCTGGGGATAAGGATGCTCACACCCTGAAGGTAGGAGAAGTGGAGAAGGACCTAGGTCTGGAAACCATCGCGAAACCAGCCGCCCAGGGACTTTCACTAGGCGAGACGAATAAGGAGGACGTTGACCTGAAGTTGACAGTCAACCCGTCGAATGGAGATGAGCCCAGTACCCATGCCATTGAGGGTGCTGCAGCTCAATCTTCAACCCTGGAGCAAGGGTTCGACGACATAGCTTTGGTACAAGAGCCATGGATTGCAAAGTCCTTCAATTACAACCTCTTATACACACCATCGGTAAGCAGAAACAGAGCCGTCGTACTTGTACGGAAGGGCCTACATGCTAACCTTATGTCTCATTACAGCACGGATGACCTGGCTTTTGTGATGCTGGAGAGCGAGAGGAATCGCCTTTTGGTAGCTTCCTGCTACATGGCACACGACAGAACGGCCCCACCGGAGGAACTCAGGAGCATGGTGGAAGCCAGCCCGAACGCCCAACAACTGATCGTGGGTGCAGACGCCAACGCGCATCACTGCGTATGGGCAGCGCGACCTCAACGACAGAGGTCAGGCACTCCTAAACTTTTTACTATCAACTAACCTATGCATAGCTAACGTGCGAACGTGCTAGACTGTTACGTCGGTGTATTCGTGCCTGTGTCCTGGGAAAGGACTCAGGCCGAGGGAGGGGCATCCGATGTTCAGGCACCAAGATGCCGGCGTAAGCTCGTCGATTATGGGTCATGGGATCTTGGTAAGCCCCTCACCTCTCCAAGATAACGAGAATAAATATTAGTAGTGACTGAAAAAGTTCAAAACATTTTTCAAAAGTGTGGGCGTGGCAGCCTTGGGCGGTTTGTGGGCGTTAGAGTGGGCGTGGCAAAAAGTTTTTTGGCAAATCGATAGAAATTTAAAAGATCAACATAAAAATGAAAAAATATCAAAACATTTTTCAAAAGTGTGGGCGTGGCAGCTTTGGGCGGTTTGTGGGCGTTAGAAAGGGCGTGGCAAAAAGTTTTTTTGCAAATCGATAGAAATTTAGAAGATCAATACAAAAATTAAAAAATATTAAAATATTTTTCAAAAGTGTGGGCGTGGCAGTTTTGGGCGGTTTGTGGGCGTTAGAGTGGGCGTGGCAACATGAATCGACAAACTTGCGCTGCGTCTATGTCTCTGGAGTCTGTATACTTAATCTCAACTTTCTAGCTTTTGTAGTTCCTGAGATCTCGACGTTCATACGGACAGACGGACAGACAGACGGACGGACAGACGGACATGGCCAGATCGACTCGGCTACTGATCCTGATCAAGAATATATATACTTTATATGGTCGGAAACGCTTCCTTCTGCCTGTTACATACTTTTCAACGAATCTAGTATACCCTTTTACTCTACGAGTAACGGGTATAAAAATACACTAAATATATATGTATATATATATGCATATATATAAATGTATGAATGAGTTGGGATTCTTTTTCTTTTTGTAGCACACTTTGGAAAGTATAAGCTGCGGCTTGTTTTCGATGAGGTTCACATTAACGGCCATGCATCGGTTCACTTGTTCTTTTAATTTTAATTGTTTTGCCGTTAGTGTTTTTAATTAATCACTTTGTGGGAACCCGGATGCAATACTTTCCAGGGTATGGTGATGGTCCCTCCTCCGCTGTACGGATCTCTTGTACATTTTCACGATCTTTTTAATTAATCACTTTGTGGGAACCCGGGTGCAATCCTGTCCAGGGTATGGTGATGGTCCCTCCTCCGCTGTACGGATCTCTTGTACATTTTCACGATCTTTAACAGAGCCAGGAAGATCAGTATAGCAGCGATGAATTTCAGGGTATGTTGCACTCCTTCTATTTCCTGTTTGTGGTCGACAACCTCTACGGTGTTTATCACATTTGCCGTGTTGTCAGAGGCTTTAGACTCCTTGCCGCCCATTCTGAGAGTTTCGTGGAACTATGGTCTTCCTTCAAGGTGTGTTACTTGTTAGTCCTTTTTTTTTATTTTAAAGGATGCTAGTGTCTTTGCTCCTTGACATTTTTTCTTCGTGGAGTTATCCTTGAGTCATCCCGGCGATTGACTGAAGGATAATTGCCCGGGTATTTGATATACGGATGATTACCTCTGGGTATTGACTACGGATGTACCCGGGTACTGACTGACCTTTCATCGGTGAGCCATGGTCTTTTTATACCGGCATAGAGCTTTTTCTGATCTATTGGTCTTCTATGCCAAGTGTTCCCACCTAGGAATCATATTTCCCTATTTTGGGAAGTCGATACCGCCTTCGGTGAAGTGTGCCCGGAACTGGTGTTGATTTTCTTTACTTTCTGCAATCTATTGCGGCCACTGACCGGGTCATCGGAGACTCGTTTATTGCATTTCTTTGTCGCATTTCTTTGTCGCAATCCAACTGAGTCAACGTGGTGATGGTACCCCTTCCCCTGCTTTTAGATTTTGGTTTTGAATCTTCAAAGTCTTACGCAACAGGCTCGAAGTGATCGATGCGGTTACGCATGGAATGACTTCGCAAAAAGAAAGACCGTATGCCATTTTCTTGTATTTTTGTTGTTTCTTTTTCCTTTTTCGTTTCTTTGTAGCTGGTTCTCATTATGCGCCCATAAACGTGTGGCTTCGACCCACCGCACTCTGCTGACTGCGCTAGCCGGGCTGTTATGTAAAGTTAGATGTTATCGGTTTTTACCTTTTTTTTTTTTTTTCTTCAAGAATGCTTCTGCTATTTTTCAAATGCATTTCGTATTAGCAACTCGTTGTTCTAGGTTCTTATGTGTTTGATAATTCTGCGTGAGTTTACGGTAATTTATGGGTATGACGAATTTCCCGGCTTATCGTCCTTACCGGACTGGTGGCAAAGTGGACTTATGGAATCGAGACGTGCACGGATTCTTGTTTCCGAGGTGTTGGCGGTAGAAATCCACTCCGTATCCACACGTATATCAAATCATATTGTGCAAAGAGTTTCCGCACCCAGGCGCTGTTCTGTTGGACTCACAGGGACACCATCGGGAATACGTCCTTGTATCTCTGAGCTTTAGATCTCATTTACTAGTCTACTTCGCATCGGTTTTTCATGATTTCTTAACCACCGATCCACTCTGAGCATCTCCTTTTTCAGCTCTGCCAGATATCTTATTGGGGACGTCAACAATAACCACCCATTTGGGAGTTCAGGTTGTCCTTTTAAAATTCTACAAATTCACCTCCGGCGATATTGTGTTTAAACTTAAAGTGTAAATTGTGCATGTCAGCGACATAATCCCTGAAGGACTCGTTGTACCCTTGTTTTCTATCCATCAACTCTTTGATCTTCATTAAGTCGCTTCCAGTTGTAGAAAAAGCGCTTTTCATTTCCCTGGTGAGCGAATAGTAATCGTAATCCTCGGCTCGATCCTCCATGAGTTGCCAATACCACTTGCTGGCTGCGCCCATCAGCAGACTATGAAATTTTCTGAACACGTGCTGTCGGCTTATGCCATATAATTCTTGTAGTCTTTCCACACGGAATAAAAAACTTTCAACGGTCATATCGCGGCTTGTGTCGTCAAATTTCAAGTTCCATTTATCCAGCCGAATACCCTTTTGTGCTGGCGCTTGAAACGTTACACTATGATCTAACTCGGGGTGCAGCTGCTGGTCTCCGGTATCTGTTGCGGAGTGGCCGTTCGTCTGGGCTCCCTTAACCGATGCATTTGGCTGTTAAAACATTCTTGCGATACTTGTTCTGGTGTTGGGGTATCTTGATGTCATAAAAATCTATCTGTGGGGTTTCTGGGTGGCCCAGGTGGGGGGGCCATTCTTGGTTGTTCGGAAAAGGTTTGGGTGGCTTGTAACTCAGCCACTTTCTTCTTCAAAGCGTTTACTTGAGCGATCATCTCGAATTCCGCATATCTACCCTGATTCACTAAATCCATTAGTTCTCTTTCCCGCCTATCGGCAATCTCCGAACGGTCTTCGGAACTTGCATGGTACCGTGGCAGCATGCTGGAGCGTCCTCTATGGGGTCCTAGCGGTAAATCCATTCCTCCGGCTGCTTCATCTTTCAATCTGTTCGGACAAGTGTCCTACCTCTTCCGGCTGGTTTTCAAAGTTTTGAAGACTCTCTTGATTTTGTACCTCATATAGTCGGGGGGTGTCTCCCGCACTAGCACTTCGTGGTGCTCGACCCTCTTCTTGTGTTCGCGATCGGGTTACTCTCCCGGTGGCGGGTTGAAACAACACTTTCTTCTTTGCCCCCCTCATTTACGTATTTCGATTGCTCTATTTGATACTTGTTTTTCTATTTTGTTCTGCTTGGTATGCAGCTAAATATATTACACGATCTACCGTGAACGTTGCTGACTACAACTGTTAAAATAAGATAGGTAATAAGTCTAATAATAATATGGTTCCATATGTGAGCTGGCCCACCTCCTGCTGGAGAGCTTTTACGATGGCTCACCTAAGACAATGTATGTCCGAGAACCCCCTCCCGCCAGTCGTCGGAAAATCACGCTGTTTGACCGATATTTGCGGACTCCACAACCTGCTGCTATTTGACCGTTACGTTCGGACTCCACAACAGTTTTCCTATTTCCCTGGCCACGTGCCTCACAACCGACCTGGCTACTTGGCCTAGTACGCCGGCAGCGTGAACCAAAGAAACTAAAATCGTCCCCCGCCCGAAATTGGTCATGGAAAGCCGCAAAGAGTCGAGCCCCTAAAACGACCTGGCTCCTTAGCCTAGTACGCGGGCAGCGTCGATTTTACGTTTTCCGGTCAGTTCCCCACCCCCTCTGTACTGGATCGTCAAGTAAACGATCCCCTGCTTATTGATTCTGGTTTTGAATCTTCAAAGTCTTACGATTTTACGAAAAGGGTGTACGCAACAAGACCTAACACTCGTAAGGGGACAAAGTACTATGGTTTCCGAATGGAGAGTCCTTGAGAGACCATCTTTCTTAGATCATAAGTACATACAATTCATATGCGAATTCGAACACTCTCCCAAACCAACCTCTTTCAGAAACCCCCGGAACACTAAATGGGGGAAGTTCAAGAAGACAATTTTGACACGACTCGCGTCTGGCCCGGGCCTAGTAAAATCCACTGAAGACATAGAAAAGTCCCCAGGGAATTATTAGATGCGCAACGCGCAGCATGTCCGATATCTAGAGCCAGGAAGAGGACCAGGCCACCCTGGTGGAATGGTAATTTTTCGCTTCTACGCAATAACCTCCGAGAATTTTCCAAAATCGCCAAAGACGCGAATAATGATATAATCAATGGGGAATACAAGAAATACGCAGGACACAAAGAAGCTCGTGGAGAAACTTCTGCTCCAATATCGAGACGGCCCCAGAAACGGCTAGACCCAGGAAGCTGCTATCGAAGCAGCCAACCACACAAAGTCATCTCATACGCGATGACGGACAGTGGACTGAGAGCAGTGAAGAGGCTCTAAGAGCACTAATGCACGCTCACTTCCCAGGATGTACCGAGATATCCGATGCCAACAAGCACCAGGACCTCGTAACTGGAGCGAGGTTACGGCGAGGACGAATTTCGCAACGCAGTAGAGCCTAAATACGATGACTTTGAAGAGACAAGAAGAGCGGCGGAATAGAGTCCTAAACACTGGTTGAGTGAGCAAATTGGTTTTTAAAAATAGTTAAATTTTTTTGAGTTCATTGTTTAACATTTAAATTATTTTGCAAACGGCTTACGCACTAACATGGATGCTAGACAAATTCTCGAATTGACCGTGCCTTTTTTAAAAGAAAAATTAACAGAATTGGGTTTGGATACCAATGGGCGAAAGAGCGCTTTGCAGGACAGATTATTTGAACACTAGGGCATAGATGTGGGCGGTGAGGATGAAGATGCTGTGAGTGTTTCGGGTTCATCTAATTATCAAGATGTTAGTCACCATCGAGACTTACTCTACGTGATGTCAAAGACAGCATATAATCATTTTCTGGCTCAGACCACGAAGACGTCAATCATTGGTTGTCTGAGTTCGAAGACGTTGCAGTAACCGTAGGCTGGCAATTTGCAAAGATTTATCTATGCTAAACAACTTTTCACTGGAGCCGCCAAGCTTTATATCAAAAGCACAAACCGAATTAGAGGGTGGGTCGAGTCACAGCGCGCGTTAAAAGATGAGTTCGGTAAAAAATTATGCTCGGCTAAGATTCATAAGCTGCTGCGGCAAAGGCAAAACCAACCAAAAGAGACATGCATTGAGTTTTTGTACAGCATGATGGAGATCAGCAAATCTTGATGAGGAGAGCTTAGTTTCGTATGTTGTAGAGGGCATACCTAATGGCAGGATAAATAAGGCCGGGCTGTATCGCGCAAAAACTATCAGAGAGCTAAAGGACGAAATTTTTATTTACGAAAAGATAAAGGAAAAAGGAATTAATAAGGACATTGTTAAGAAAGAGGTGGCAGTGAAACAAGGACAGAGTAATGGCCATAGAAAATGCTTTAAGTGCAACAGTGAGGCCACATTGCTAGAGATTTTAAGGCCGACATAGTTTGCTATCATTGCAAACAGAAAGGGCACATATCGAAGAACTGCGCGGAAAAGAAAAATAATATTGTCGTCAAGAATAAGAAAGCGAATGTGCTGGAAGTCAATGTTGAAAAAGGGCCAATATATAAAATGATAGTAGCAAATGGTTTGAAATTCGTAGCGATGATCGATTCGGGATGCGACTTGTGCTTAATGAGGGAGGATATTTTCCGAACTTTGAAGATTTAAAGCTGAAGCCTGTATTTAAACATCTGAGAGGCATTGGCAAAGGTGAGCTAAGGACAATATCATGCTTTGATATTAATCTTCAGGCGGATGGCGTATGCTTTACCTTAACTTTTCACGTAGTAAAACAGAATGAATTGGAGTACGCAGCCATCATTGGAAATGATGTGCTTCAATCTATCGATGTCATGTTCAGTTCGAAGGTGGTCTTATTTAAAGAAAAAGAAAAGGATTTCGCTACGGCATTCAAAGTAATGCGGGTCACTCATTGGAAATAATGCGGGTCACTGAGATCATCGATGAGTCCTCCGTGCTCGACAAAATCGATCTATCTCACCTGGAAAAGAGTCAGAAGCTAAAGGTTAGTTAAAGATTACAGACCAGCTAAGTCATTGGCGTCTCCAGTTAATATGAAGATCATATTGGAAGACGATGAACCCGTTTATCAGCGCCCACGACGAACTTCGTACGAGAACAAATGACTGGCGTTCAGAGGGAATAATCGTACCAAGTTGCTCAGAGTATGCGTCGCCTGTGGTACTGGTCTCTAAAAAGGATGGATCGAAGAGACTTTGTTGTGACTTTCGGAAACTTAACCAGAAAATCAAGAAGGACATCTTTCCAATGAGCCTTATAGACGATGTACAGGATAGATTGCAGGGGTCGAAAATCTTTACCACTCTCGACATGATAAACGGATTTTTCCACGTGCCGATCGACGAAGATTCAAGAAAGTTCACAGCATTCGTGACTCACTCATAAATTTACGCATGTTCCATTCGGCATCTCAAATTCCCCGGCTGTGTTTTGTCGTTATGTTTCAGCAGTCATGCGAGAACTCATTCAAAATCAGACAATCGTAGTATACATGGACGATATAATCGTACCAAGCAAGGACGAGAACGATGGAATCAAGGCTTTGGAAATCGTATTGAGCGCAGCGTCGAAGGCAGGTTTGTGAGTTAAGTGGGGGAAATCACAGATTTTTAAAAGAAGAATCAACTTCTTAGGCTATACGATTGAGAATGGAACCATATCCCCAACTGACGAGAAAATCAAAGCTGTTGTTAACTTTCCAATCCTTCAAAGCAGGCAAGCTTTGCAGAGGTACTTGAGTTTAACGTCACGCTTTATCAAAGACGCTTTATCAAAGACTATGCGTTGGCAGCAAAGCCTTTGAGTGACATGCTTCGAAAGGAAGGCAATCAGAAGAACGATAGGAACCTCGTGATGACTGAGTTGGGTATCGCTTCCTTCATCCACTTAAAACATCTATTGGTATCAGCACCAGTACTCAAACTGTTTGACCCTTTAGCTATTACAGAAGTACATACAGATGCCAGTAAATATGGCTTTGGTGGCGTTTTGATGCAGAGGGACCCAGATTATCAGCAATTTCACCCGACTAAATTTATGAGCCGCAAAACAAACAATTGTGAGGAGAAATACAGTTCCTATGAGCTCGAGGTTTTAGCCATTGTGAATGCATTGAAAAAATGGAGAGTGTACTTGTTGGGAAAGCCGTTCACAGTGGTCACAGACTGCAACGCTTTTGCAATGACCATCAAAAAAGACGATCTGCCTCCTAGAGTTGCAAGGTGGGAAATGTCATTGCAGGAATTCGAGTTTGAAATGGAGCACCGAGCAGGAACGACGATGAGACACGTAGATGCACTTAGCCGTTTGTCGTGCTTTCTTATCGCGGATTCCACAAAATCACGCTTGATCGAAGCACAGAACAGGGACAACTGGATAAAAGCCGTCAAAGTTATATTGGCAAATAATAAGGAGCACGAAGATTTTAAAATAAAAAACAAGAGACTATCTGATACCCGTTACTCAGCTGGTGGAAGTGCGAAGGAGAGTCTTAAACACTGACAGTTTTTGGAAATTTGCGGTCGTTAGGATGGGCGTGGCAAAAAGTTTTTTTGCAAATCGATAGAAATTTACAAGACTAATACAAAAATGAAAAAATATCAAAACATTTTTCAAAAGTGTGGGCGTGGCAGCTTTGGGCGGTTTGTGGGCGTTAGAGTGGGCGTGGCAAAAAGTTTTTTAGCAAATCGATAGAAATTTAGAAAACCAATACAAAAATGAAAAAATATTTAAACATTTTTCAAAAGTGTGGGCGTGGCAGTTTTGGGCGGCTTGTGGGCGTTAGAGTGGGCGTGGCAACATGAATCGACAAACTTGCGCTGCTTCCATGTCTTGGGAGTCTGTATGCTTAATCTCACTTTCTAGCTTTTGTAGTTCCTGAGATCTCGACGTTCATACGGACAGACAAACAGACAGACGGACGGACAGACGGACATGGCCAACTCGACTCGGCTATTGATCCTCATCAAGAATATATATACTTTATATGGTCGGAAACGCTTCTTTCTGCCTGTTACATACTTTTCATACCCTTTTACTCTACGAGTAACGGGTATAATAATATCCTTTGCAATGATCCAGTAATTGAGCTGATAGTTGTTCCCGACTCGATGGTAGATGAAATCATTGCTACAGCACACAAAGAGGGTCACTTCGGAATTAAAAAGACCAGAGACATTACATTCCAGGAATTCTGCCTAAAGTAGAAAGAGTGGTTAGAGCATGTGTAGAGTGCCTGATCATTGACTCTAAGCGCGGAAAAAAGGAGGGATTACTATCAAGAACCGCTCGGAACCTACCACATCGACCACGTTGGCCCACTTACCGATACAAAGAAGAGGAATAACCACATATTAGCAGTCGTGGATGGTGTCTCTAAATTTGTTAGGCTTTATCCACCAAAGTCAACAGGAATAAACGAGGTTATAGAAAAACTCGAGAAGCAAGCAGCAGTTTTTGGGAACCCTCGCAGAATAGTTACGGACAAAGGAACCGCATTCACTTCAGAATCCTTCACTGAATATTGCAATCGCGAAGGCATTCAACTACTCCACATCGCAACAGGTATGCCCAGAGGCAATGGACAAGTTGAACGAACACATAAAATTGTCATCCCGATGCTCGGCAAAATGCGCCATGAAAACCCAGTAAATTGGTATCGCCACGTAGACAGAGTTCAACAAATTGTATACAATACTCCACCTCGAACCACTAAGTAAAGTCCATTTACAATTTTGACAGGATTAAATATGAGACTTAAGCTGAATGATATAAAGGACCTACTAGACGACTTAGAACTAGAAGAATTGAACGATGAGAGGGAAGAGATTCGAAAGAAAGAACAGGAAAACAAAGAAAAAGTGCAGCAAGAGAAAAGAAAAAACTTTAATGAGAAAAGAAAGGTTGAAAATGAATATAAAGAAGGAGATTTGGTAGCCGTTAAGAGAACACAGTATGGAACAAGAATGAAACTTCGGACAAAGTTTTTCGGTCCGTATAAAATTTCAAAAAAACTAAACCACGGTTATTATGAAGTAATAAAGGAAGGGAACAGGGAGGGCCAAAAATAACAACGACTGGAGCCGAATATATAAAAAAATGGAGTTCATTCAGGGGCGAATGAATTTTCAGGATGGCCGATTGTGGGATTGGAGTAAGTTGGCATTTTTATGCAGTCTAGATGTTTTGGCACACACTGTTTCCTATTTGACCAGAACCGCCAAGTATTTCATCAGCCAGATCCTAACAGCATTGCCAACAGTCTCTCTCTCCCATTAGTTCTCTGAAGTAATACGTTGAAGTCGGTCTCTGCAGAATTTTTAACGAAGTCAGTCGATGCGTTCGTTAGTGCGAAAGTCGTAGTTCTTTTCATTTTTACAATTAATAATTTCAAACTTTGTGAACATTACCCAAAATAATAAACTTAATTTGTATTATCCCTACATTAGTATTGTATATTTCTATCGATCAGCAGAAAAAACTTTTTGCCACGCCCACCCTAACGCCCACAAACCGACCAAAACTGCCACGCCCACTCTTTTAAAAATGTTTCGTTATTTTTTTACATTTTTGTTAGTCTTGTAAATTTCACTCGATTTGCCAAAAATCTTTTTGCCGCGCTTACTCTAACGCCCACAAACCGCCAAAAACAAAGAGTGTTGAAACATCTCTTCGCCTATAGAGACTAAAGCGTTCTCTCTAGTTTTAGTATTCAATTCTCTATTGGTGTTCCATCAATTTGGACGGTATATTGCCGGCCACAGTCGCCATGTGAAGGGAGGCCCGCAAAGTTAACGGAACGCGGGGTCGTTGTGTTTTTAGGGGACTACTGTCCCCGTTGATGTCTTTACTACTACTACTAAGGTCCCCATGCCCACATTTGATGGTGACAGGTGGCTGAACGGGGTCAAAATCCTGAAGTGATTGGATGACCCGACGAGAAAGTGGCGGAAGCAAACGGTCTGCCAATTGGAGGGGGCCCAGCTGGAGGTGGTGGACAGGGAGCTAATCCCGTCCATTCCTAAGGCGAAGGTTCTCTTTCCCGTTGCAAATCCAAGGGGACCGGGCGCTGAAGCTACTGCAGCGGCAGAGTCCAGATATACCAACCGCGGACTGGAAGGTTCTGCACCTTGCGACCCCATCACCCAAGGAGGGGGGACATAGTGCAGTCCTCCAGATAAATAAGATGACGGAGGACATCCTCTATCCAAGGTACGGGAAGATGTCATGGAGCATGGGGAGCGCCATCCTGGGGATAAGGATGCTCACACTCTGAAGGCAGGCGAAGTGGAGAAGGACCTAGGTCTGGAAACCATCGCGGAAGCTGCCCAGGAACTTTCGCTAGGCGAGACGGATGAGGAGGACGGAGACCTGAAGTTGACAATTCAACCCGTCGAATGGTGATGAGCCCAGTACCCATGCCACTGAGGGTGCTGCAGCTCAATCTTCATAAAAGCAAGGTCTCGTCGGCGGAACTCCTCATTGCCCTGGAGCAAGGGTCCGCCGACATAGCTTTGGTCCAAGAGCCATGGATTGCCTCGGGCAATGCCGTCGCCGGACTAAAGTCCTCCAATTACAACCTCTTCTACACACCATCGGTAAGCCTGCATGCTAACCTTAAGTCTCATTACAGCACGGATGACCTGACTGTTGTGATGCTGGAGAGCGAGAGGAATCGCCTTTTGGTAGCTTCCTGCTACAGGGCACACGACAGAACGGCCCCACCGGAGGAACTCAGGAGCATGGTGGAGCCAGCCCAAACGACCAACAACTGATCGTGGCCTGAACGCCAACGCGCATCGCTGTGTATGGGGTAGCCTGACATCAACGACTAAGGTGAGTCACTCCTAAACTTGTTACTATCAACCAACCTATGCATAGCTAACGAGGGGGAAAAGCACACCTTTGTAGGTCCCATCTCCTCGAACGTGCTAGACCTAACACTCGTAAGGGGACAAAGTACTATGGTTTCAGAATGGAGAGTACTTTAGAGACCATCTTTCTCAGATCATAAGTACATACAATTCCTATGCGAATTCGAACACTCTCCCAAACCAACCTCTTTTAGAAACCCCCGGAACACTAACTGGGGGAAGTTCAAGAAGAAAATCTTGACACGACTCGCGACTGGCCCGAGCCTAGTACAATCCGCTGAAGACATAGAAAAGTCCCTAGAGACCCTCTCCAGGGAATTGTTAGATGCGCAGCATGCCCGACATCTAGAGCCAAGAGGAGGACCAGGGCATCCTGGTGGAATGGTACTCTTTCGCTTCTACGCAATAACCGAGAATTTTTAAAAATCACCAAGGCTGCGAATAATGATATAATCAATGGGGAATACAAGATCCTACTCAGGGATTACAAGAAGGAAATACGCAGGGCACAAAGAAGCTCGTGGAGAAACTTCTGCTCCAATATCGAGACGGCCCCAGAAACGACTAGACTCAGGAAGCTGCTATCAAAGCAGCCAAACATAGAGAGTCATCTCAAACGCGATGACGGACAGTGGACTGAGGGCAGCGAAGAGGCCCTAACAGCACTAATGCATGCTCACTTCCCAGGATGTACCGAGATATCCGATGCAAACAAGCACCAGGACCTCGTAACTGGAGAAGAGCATCTCCCAACAGATCTAATATCCTGTAGAAGAATCCAATAAGCTATAGACTCCTTTCCGGGAATAAAAGCACCGGGACTAGATGGAATATTTCCAGCCATGCTACAGGCGACCAAAGAAGTGATCATCCCATGGCTACACGCTATATTCACAGCTTGCCTAAGCACGGGGTATATCCCTATCGAATGGAGGACCTCTAGGATTGTCTTCCTGCCAAAAGCAGGGAAGTGCAGCCATATGAGCCCCAAGGATTACAGGCCGATTAGTCTCACCTCTTTCTTACTCAAGACGCTAGAAAAGCTGCTGGACATATACATCAGAATAGAGACAGGACGACTACTGTCATCCAACCATCATGCTTACACGAAAGGTAAATCAGTAGAGACGGCACTACACTTATTAGTAGCCACCATTGAGAAAGCCCTGCATAACCAAAAATATGCTCTCGGAGTTTTTGTGGACATATCCGGAGCATTCAACAACGTGACCACAGACGCCAACACAGCGGTCAGTTCCAAAAGTGTACTGGCAAGCAGGGAGGCACTAGATATCCTTAGCACGACCACGTCAGTAAGGATCTACTGGGTTCCCAGACACCAGGGCATCGATGGTAATGAGACGGCCAGACGAATGAAAGACCAGAAAACGTTCCTGTCTCCCTTAGAACGCTCCAAAGCGAACTGGAAAGACGGGCCGACGCTCGAGCCAAAAGCAGATGGAGAAGAACTTCCGCCACCTGCAAAATTTCAAAAATCATGTGCGAAGAGCGCAACGTAAAACTTAGTCACTACGTGCTGCATCTTCCAAGGAAAGACTGCAGACTGTTGGTGGGAATTCTTACAGGTCACTGCCTAGCTGTGGCACGAGCAGTCAAACTGGGCATTACCGACAACGCCAGATGCCGGAAATGTGACGAATCCGAGGCAATTGAAACCTTGGAGCAGCAACAAGGGCAAGAATAAACTACCTAGGCGCTCCGGTTCTGGCATCGCTAGAAGATGCCTCCAGGCAGAAACCAGGCGAACTACTTGAATTCGTGAAAAACACCTCGAACCTAAAAGATTTCGAAAACCGCGAAAACATTCTCAAGGTCCATTAAGAAACATTCGGAGAGTTTTGGGCCATTTTTGCAACGCCCACTCCAACTCCCATAATCCGCCAAAAACGGTCAGTGTTGAAGACTCTCCTTCGCACTTCCACTAGCTGAGTAACGGGTATCAGATAGTCGGGGAACTCGACTATAGCGTTCTCTCTTTTTTTATAATCGAATTCGTTAAGTTTGATTTTCCACCTTTGTAATGTTCGGGTCTTTGATATTATTGAGCCATACCAATGGCTTGTGGTCACTCATTATTTAACTATAGCAAACTATAGCAAACAAATTTTTTCAATGGTAGCATAGTTGATTTCGTGTTCGTTCAACGTTCTGCTGAAATAACATACGGGCTTATGGTTCGGTGATAGCACTGCACCAATAGTTACATTACTCGCGTCAGTTGTTAGAGAAAAGGGCTTTAAAAAATCGGGGTAGATTAATATCGGATCTGAAGTTATTAAAACCTTTAGTCTTTCAAATGATTCGATGTAGTCTTTACATTTGATATCTATTACAGCACCTTTCTTTAGTTTGAGGGACATGGGTTTAACTTGACAAAGTTATGA
The DNA here is from genome assembly GCF_016746245.2 of Drosophila santomea. NCBI lineage: Eukaryota > Metazoa > Arthropoda > Insecta > Diptera > Drosophilidae > Drosophila > Drosophila santomea. The sequence continues at coordinate 24,149,998 of NC_053016.2, read as the reverse complement.
GTAAACTTGCGATAGAACCCACATAATCCCAAAATGGATTTTATCTGTTTAGGGGTCTTAGGTAACGGAAAATTTGTGATTGCATTAGTTTTGTTTGGGTTTGGTTTAATGCCATTTGTTGTGACAATATGTCCCAGGAATTCAGTTTCTTTTTTAATGAATTCACATTTGTCTAACTGCAACTTCAAGTTGGCGGCTCTCAGTTTCTCAAAGTCTTTCTTTAGAGATAAAATATGTTTCTCTAATGAAGTGGAGTAAACAATAATATCGTCCAAAAAGACTAAACAATCTTTGTAAATCAAATCTTCCAAAAATTTCCAAGAGGCGTCTTCCTTCTTGGGGACCACCCAAATAGGAGAACAATAAGGGGACTTCTATTTGCGAACGATCCCTTGTACTTTAATTTCTTTGATTTGTTTGTTGACTTCTTCGTCAACACTTTGGGGGTACTTATAGGTTTTACGGTATACTTGATCCTCATGCTGAGTCTGGTTGACATGTTTAATAGTACTTGTGAAGGTCAAAATTCCGGCTTCCTTGTACTGAATGTCTCTATATTCGTATAGAACCTTCTTTAAACATTCAATTTCCTTTACATTTAGATCCTCGAGTCTATACTCGTTACATTCGCGTAACTCATTGTTGATCGCGAAGTTGACTATATCGTTGTCAACGGACATGGGATCGAGATGTGTTACATCATTGTCCACTGTGTCTCTAAAAACCTTTGAAGTGAGGCATTTTGGTAATGCGGTCTCCTTCTTCTGTTGTTGATGCTTTGCTTTAAGGCACCTAGGTGCGGTCTTAACCGTTTGCATCTTTTGATTGATTTCCTCCACTGGAGCAGAATCATCCTTTTGCAGTGGGTCAAGGCATTTAGATGCGGTCTTGCCCTTCTTTTCTCCATACACAAACTTAAAGGTTCTTGAACCTAAAGTTACCGTCTCGTTATCATAATCTATCTAAGCTTTCGTATCCTCTAGATACTTTCGACCTAACAGAAAATCATAATTGTCGGTAAATTTGTGGATATAGAATTTCTGAACAGACGGACATACTGAAGTGGGTTTCATTATTATACATACTTTTCTTTAATTTTATTACACCTTTGATGGTATACACTGTTAGATCTTCTGCATTCTCTTATGATATTAATTGATGAGCCTGTGTCGATCATTTCCTTGTAAATTTTGTTATTATAACCTATTCGCACTGGTATGTCCTACTGTGTCACTTGAGTGGCAGTTTGATGAAAATTTACATCCATTCTGCTTTGGCTGCTTCGACTCTCGTGTTGCCTTTTTACCGGCTCCTGACCGTTAGTATTATTTGATGTTGAAGGTTGGAAATTAAGGGAATTGTTAAGAGGATTGTTTTGTTGGCCTTGTGTCAACTCCCATCTAAACGTATAATAATTTCCCCTTTGACTAACCGGTATGGGACGAGTGGAATAGTAACTTTGATTTGTTGTAGGTTGATTTGAATTTTGAGGTTGCGTATTATTATTCTGATTCGTTCCAGGATATTAATTGCTGTAATTGTAATTTCTATTATTGTAATATCTTTGATTATTGCTTTGACTATGATTTCCCCTGTTCCTGCGTCTGTTTCCTTCTGATCTATTAGAACGCTGATTTTCTGGACTGGCGTCATATAGGCCTAGCTCCATTGAAGCTTGTTTTAATTTATAAATAGTATCAATATCTTTGCGTGCCAATAACATATACATTCTACCCGGCAATTTTCGATCTATTACAAATTTAACAGTTCTTTTTAAGATTTCAGTGTAAGTTGATTTATCGACAAGGTCGCTTTCTAATTCTAACTTGTCAAACATAATCCAACATTGTGATTCGAGCTTCTCGATGAACTTACAGATGCTTCCGGGCTATGATGTATCATCCAGTGGTCTTATAAGTGTTATGTAGGGTCTGTGATCCTTGAATGCCATCGCCAAGGCCGTCTTTGTATCCAGCCATGTATTTACTCTTTCTTTGGTCACGACCTCCAATGCTGCATCCACTAGTAAGCGTTTTACTGATCCGTAGATAACATGTGCTTGCCTGGCATCTTGGGTAGGGTTAACAAACCCAGACAGCATGCCTGGTGTGCCATCGTTGTAGTTCAGTTCTTTAATTTGATTTAATAATTCATTTAGGTGGGTTTCTGAAAGTTGCGGAACTGTCATTTTAAATTTGGTTTTAAATTACGGAATTAAAAATTTTAATTAATTTTGTTTACGACCGCACGAGTTTAAATTGTTTTGCAGATATTACTGACCACACTGGCATTTTCTTGAATACTACTTTCATATAGATTCTTTTGCGATTCTATCATATTAGATTATATATATTTATTTTTCTGAATGATTACAATATTTATAGTTGAGAAGAACACCGACCGATTATAATTAGGCCACAAACTGAACTCTAATAATTACTCTGATTCGATTGACGTTCAAGCCTCGGTTTCGAGCTTTTCTAATATGGACTTTAGACTTTAGGGTTCTGATCAAATGAAGAGAGAAAGCTTTGGAGTTGCTGACTTTAATTGTCTTTGCATTTCTCTTGAATTCAAGTGCATTCGCTCTTGAATACAAGTGCTCTTAGATTTTTATAATTTTGTTTATTGAAATCGAATACTTATGGTTTTCGGGATTGCGAGTCCGAGCTTTGAACGTGGGAACGCGACGATAATGCGAGGGCTTAAGCAAGGAATGTTTAAATTAGGCAACGGATGTTCAGTCTACCAGTGAGTGACTTACCTGGTATCTATTGGGTACATCCAGAGTAGTGTAGGGTGTACATGTTGTATGTGGATTATTGTTAAGGCATGTGCTTAAGTCTTAGGGACTTATGGATATGTCACTATATATATATTCCTCTCGATAGGGGGAATACCCTGGATACTTTTTCACAGTATCCTATATATATTCCTACATTTTGTCTATTTGAATATCTCATATACCTACCCTGGATTCATTTTCACAGTATCCTATATATATATATATTCCAATATTTTATCAATCTTAATATCTCATATATGTCGCTATTTACTTCTTCTCCATGTTGCTTGTGCTGTTATGCGTGTTCCTATTCATTGTCAATGTGTAAGGATGAGTAGATGAATTATCTATAAACAGGACTCTGCTAGAATGAGAGCGATATAGCTGTTGCTGAACGTGGCCACTTGCGCTACTTGAATTAGAGTGGGAAAGAGACATAATGAAAAGGGAATGTCAAAAATTGGGAAGACAAATAGCAGTCTGTACGAAACGACACATAAACCGTTGAGAAGCCAAAGTAGACGCAAGTGGACTCGTTAAACGCGCGCAGCTTTACAAATTGAGTAGTGAAAAAATCATTATGAGTAACGCCGATATGAACGTACGAACGGGCGACGAGGCTCCTGGCATCAATAATCCGACATATACATACCCTGGATACACTTTTTCGCCATATCCATATATTTACGAATTCAGACCGAGAGTTAAATAAAAATAAAGAACACGTGTGTTTTGTTTATGTATTATTAAACGTTTTTATTAATTCCAATAAAGAAAGAACTAGAGCCTTTGGATTAGAGTTGAAGTGGGCTTAGCAAAGTTATCGCAATTGATAGCGTTCTCAGTATTGAACTAGCTCATGGTGATATGTTTGCGCTTATTTAGGCAAATTGGGATAGCTTAAAAGCGAAGTTTAAGAGAATTATTCTCTCGTAAAAAGAGAAGCTGCCGAAAAATAGGAGTAATTGGAGAAACCTGAGACGGTTGCGTGGGCGGAAGTTTTTGTTATTTTAGTTGGCTCGTCGAGTGATCGAATGTTTCGGGGACGGTGACTCGCCACAGAGTCTAGACTTTGGAATATAATGCTGTGTAGCGAACTACGAGTATAGCTTCCCCGAGCAGATGGGAAATTGCAGTTGGGCGATCATGCACGCGCTGGTTCCGGCTACCAATTCTCGGTAGAGTAAAGGGGGGGAACATTTGGCATCGCGACTGCTTGCTCGTCTCGTATCACACTCTTATCTATATCGCGTGCTTTTGAAATGATCTCCACAAAAAAACTACTAAAGGACTAACGGACGACAGGACTAAGGACAAACAAGGACATAGCACACTCGTACGACAGCAGATGTTAAGCTGTCGACGCCCACCCTACCTTGACCACCACCACTAACCATTTGACATAATCGGTAATCCCTACAAGTATGCTACATTTTACACGATATACACCTTCCGACGATGCATGGCACCCCTAGAGAGAATTACTCGGATTTAAACATTATAAACTTTAATTTTTAACATAAAATAAATTTAAAACTTGACAAAATTTTGCTTGGAACAGGTTCAGACAACTTTTCCTAAATGATTACCCTAAGATACAAATTTTAAACATCTAGATTTAAATGCTAAACGAATTTTTAGACTGTGGCGTTCATGTAGATATGATCGCAACAGATATGTAAAAATTAAAAGTTTTTATTTGTTTAAAAAAAAGGACTATTTACGCATTATGGCATTATGGGCATTATGGGTAGGGTAGATAATATAATTTAATTTTTTCTAGTTTTTATTCTTTTAAGAGTTTGGGAAAACGAAGATTGGGACAAGGGTAATTTTGTACATGAGCAATTTTCATTTCAATTTTAGATTTCTTTTTTTCTCGAATTTATTATTGATACACAATGGGTTGGGAAAAAAAGTAGCACCGCAGTAGCTAATTATTTCATTTTTCTTCCGGCAGCTGCTTTCTCATTTAAATAAAACCATTTATATTACTCACTCTGAATTTCCCACGATGAAGCGCTTCAAGTGGTTGCCTGTGAAAGAGAAATCAGCTTACACCGCCTTTTAATTCTAAGAGAGCTATTTCTTTTTGATGTGCTCCTTTGAGCCGCTCTCCTACTGCGTTACTCTTTCTTCTTTTTACTTCATTCTATTCTCTCACGCCAGTTTAGGCGGGCTTTTGCTTATGTGGGAAGAGGAAGGAAAATGGAATAAAGGGAGAAGGAAAGTGAAGAATTTAATTAGTTTATTAAAAAGATTGCTCTAACGTTGGTGGCAAGAATAATTAGGTTTTAATTTCGTAACGACGACAACGAAAAAAAATGCGTGTGCTCGTATTCAATTCAATTGTCGACTTCATCTCTATTTAACATATGTGTTCTTAGGCTTAGCTCAACAGAGGTTGGCGAAGACGGGGCGAATTCGGAAAGAGCGAGAGAGGACTTTATTATGCTCCTGCCTTCACCCTAAACTAACTTACACTGGACTTCATATTTTTTTTTTCTCCTTCACAATCCAACAATAAACAACAAACAATAAACAATATCCGACAATATGAGTTCCGCCAACACCGGCCCCGTTGAACGCCTCCACGGCTTCAACAAATCGGCAGCGGCGCCAGCTTGTGGATCGCCCTCCGGAAGATGGCTCCCTCACTCCTCCTAAGGTCGACGACCCTGACCTTGCCATCCTCTCCTGCGTGCGTCGCGACGATCCTTGGCCCTCCTCGACGTTGGCCTTCTCCTTGTGCCACTTGCCCCGAGCCTGAAGCCCAGTACATATTCCCGGGACCATCGCCGCCAGAACGTTTGCCTGACTGACGAGACAAGCCGCCATCGCCGCAAGCAACTGAGACCCGCCTGGTCCGGGGTCCGAAGTGCTGGTGCTGCGATGAGCGGCCCGCCTGTCAGCAGGTGCCCGGGAGTTAGCGCCTCTCCGTCGAGTTCATCGTGGCCTCGATCCCGACGAGGACTGTTGCCAGCTCTTCGGCGTTGAGAAGTGCGCTGCCCACCGCTCGTAGGAGTAGGTGCTTTGCAGTTTTCACACCTGCCTCCCATAGTCCGCCCATGTGCGGAGCCCGAGGGGGTGTGAACGCAAATTCGCATCCGCTTTTTGATGCGAACTCGCGAATTGCGTCCGCCTGCTCCTCGCGAAGAGCCAGGAAGTGGCGAATCGCTCCGACGAAGTTCGTCGCGTTGTCGCAATGCACCGTCTGCGGACATCCTCGTCGACCAATGAATTTTTGAAAAGCCAATAGAAAAGAATCAGTACTTAGATCTGAGACAATCTCTAAGTGAACCGCCTTGGACGCAAAACAAACAAATAAGGCAATGTAGGACTTATACGGGGGCCTTCCTCGAATTTTTAATGTCGTATAGACGGCCACAAAAATCAACGCCACATATCTGCGGGTAGATTTCCCATAATTTGTGTCGTCAGTCGAGGCTTGCATTTGAAGCAGCGCACACATGATCGAACTGTCTGACTGCAGAGTTCCTGAGCGTTTACGGTCACAAGTGCTCGAGGGCCGACATGAAAATTGGAATGGTGCAAATGCCGGACGTAGCTCTGCACAAACTGCGAGCGTTTCGTCAACAGCAAGGAAAACTTGGCATCATATGATATAGGAGCGTTAGCTAGTCGCCCCCCAACTCGCAACAACGAAAAGTAGCACCAAGTGCCTGTATCCTCATGGATGAATGGGTTCAATCGCTGAAGACTTGGGCCGACCTTGGAGCCTTTATGAACCTTTTCATTTTCTACCTGATACTCGTGCTTTTGTACTATTTCGATAATCTTATGAAACGCTTCATTATATTCAGTCGGTGACAGAGTTTTTTCGAAAACTATACTCTTGTCTTTGCATTTTCTTTTAAAACGGAACATATAAGCGAACACTCTAAGCAGTTTGAGGTGTGACGAAAACCCCTCGATGACATCCAGCAAATCGGAAGTTTGCACAGCAGCGGTCAGCCCGACCACAGTCTTCCTAGCTTCCTGACGCAAGACTTCATCATCCGGCACGAAATGCGCATTTTTGGGCCAGTTTTCTTCTTCGTCCTTCAGAAATGGTGGGCCAGTGAACCAGATCGACTGCCCTATCTCGTCGACGTCATAACCTCACGATATCTGCTGGGTTCTGCTTGGTGGGAACATGCCGCCATGACCATTCTTGAATCTCCGCTACCCTGTTCGAAACGAATGTCGACAACGAAGATGGATGAGATCGAATCCAGTGAAGAGTAACTTCAGAGTCCGGCCAGTGTACAATTCGTTCGATAGGGACTTTTAATAAGGGTTTGATTCTATGGCAGAGATCTGCGAGAAGGTGAGCGGCACATAACTCAGGCCTTGGGAGCGTTTTGGTCTTGAGCGGCGCTACTTCTGACTTTGAAGTCAACAACGATAATTTAAAACCTTCGGCAGTTTTGCTACGAGTATAGACGCAAGCTCCATAAGCTCTCATTGAGGAGTCGGCAAAGGCATGTAGCTGTGACAATGGGTCGGTATGCACGAACCAAGGAATCGATATCTCATCCAGTTGAGACAGAGTGCTTTTTAGCATATCCCAAGCTGTTTCCAAATGCATCGGAATTGACTCATCCCAATCTAACTTATTAAGCCAGAGTTCCTGCAATAGGATCTTTCCTTTAATCACAATGGGACTTAACAAGCCGAGGGGGTCAAACAGCTTCGATGTCACCGATAGTATGTTCCGTTTTGTCGCTCGGAGACCCATGACAGAAGTGTCAATTTTGAACTTGAAGGCATCTTCGCTAGGCAACCACGCTATTCCTAACGCCTTAGTTGACTCTGAATCCGAGATAGGTATCGACTTAACTGTGCTCTCAGATGCAGTGACCTCAGCTGAGTTTGAAAACCACTTTGTCAATTCAAAACCTGCTGTTTGAAGAACCTGAGACACTTCAGACTTAATTGTCTTTAGCTCCTCTACGCATGCAGCACCAGTTAACATGTCATCGACGTAAAAATCGGATCCAATCACGTCGGCAGCTCTAGGGAATGAACATTTAGCAGATTCACTCAACCTCTTTAAACACCGAATCGCCAGAAATGGGGCTGGTCCAGTACCATATGTGACGGTGTTGAGCTTGTATAATCTCAAGGATTCAGAGGGGTCTCTTCTCCTATCCGCTTCATTAACCATTACTTGGCGATACATCTTTTTTACATCGGCAGTCAGGGCATACCTGTGCAGCCGAAAGAGGAGTAGAGTGGAGTACAACTCTTCTTGAATTGTCGGCCCCACCATCAGAATGTCGTTTAAGGCCACCTGAGACGATGTTTTGCAGGACGCATCGAACACGACGCGCAACTTTGTTGGCGTACTCTGGGGCCTTAACACGCATTGATGGGGAATGACATAATGTGGAGTGGAAGGGATTTGGTTGACTGTAGGCGAGATATTCTTCCATGAATTCCAAGTACAGGGTCTTCAAGTTAGGATCTCGAGACAACCTTCGCTCAAGCGACAAAAACCGCCGTTTTGCAACCTCGAAGGAGTTGCCTAATCCATTTGGATCAGATTTAAACGGCAGCCTAACTTCAAACCGACCTGATGGCAATACCTGAGTAGTCTTCCTATAATGGTCTTCACATAACTTGTGCTCAGGCGACAGAGTTTTCTTTGGATTTGGCATTTCCTCCAGCGACCAAAATTTCTGTAGTTTGCTGTCAATCGATACTAAAGGTTCTTCACTACAACTGAAACTATTCACAACTTGTTTCGGGACTGCAGACTTGTATCTGCCCGAAACAACCCAACCAAGAAGGGTCTTTTGTAGAGTTGGATAGTCAGGACCTTGTCTAATTTGACCAACAGCTAGGAATTCGAAAAATGATTCTGCTCCTATTAACATATCAATTTTTGGTGACTTGTAGAAATATGGGTCTGCTAATGGTAGGTTCTTCGGGATCTTCCAATCACTGACGTTCACCGACTGATCAGGATGGTAACCGGAGATCGACTTTAAGATCCAGAAATCGAACGAGAACTCACTACCATTTATTCGCGACTTCACCACTGTGTGTACCTTTTTTTGACTTGAGAATTGGACTCGCCAATACCAAGTAAGTTGATACACGACTCCTCTCTACGAATCTGTAAGCGGTTCGCCAGTTCTTCTGTTATAAAATTCGTTTGAGACCCAGAGTCCAGCAGAGCTCGAGCCAAAACGTATTCTCCGTTTTTCGTACTGACGCTTACGATTGACGTAGCCAAAATCACCCTGTCCAAGGACGTGGCATGCATAACATGTGACGTGGAAGGCTGATCTTGGTTAAAAGTAGGAGATATGGTCTCTGGCGGGGATGGCAACGCTAAACTGTTCTCAGGCATTGTATATCTATGAAGCAGAATATGGTGTGAGCGGTCACAAGCTCGACACTTTTTGCCTTTGCATTTCGAAACAGTATGGCCTTTTCGCAGACTTAACAAACTCGAACCTTTCCTAAAGCTTCACCAGAGAGACATGAAATTAAATGGTTATTTTTTCGATAACTGGAATGCTGGCGTCTTTATGAACCAAAGTTTCGAAAAGGCTGATAAAATTTTTGAACTCCGAATAATCTCCACTGAATTTTGGCAATGCCAAATTCGGAAGTCGCGCACGAGTTGGAGCTACAGCAGCTGATCCCGGAGCTTCGCTGACGCTTGCTACCTTCAAGGCAGACAACAGAGACATTATTTTTGCCTTGGTCACTATACAAAGCTCTTCCAACTCGTCGCCAAATTCATCGCTACAATCTATGTCTTCTATCTGTTCTTGTAATTGATTTGCCTTACTAATTGAAGCATTTAAGTTTTCTAGTCGACATTTCAATTCTTCCTCTAATAGCGGAATCGATCCCGTTTCTAGTCGCTCATTTAATCGGCGACCCGACTTTGTAGCTTGCTTTTCAGCTCTTCCAGAACAGATTTATTTTTGATTTCTAGGCTCATTTTAAATTAAATATTTAAATTAATTAAATTTTATTTCCAAATTAAATTAATAAATGGCCGAAACAAATTACCTCAAATCAGACCGACAATATAATTTAATAACCTTCGAATCAATAATTAGAAATTTATTAAACCAAAAAAATAGGTTATTTTTAATTTCATAAATTATTAATTTATTGTTCGAAATGTATATTCAATATTTTTCTGATGAGAATAACGAAAACAAGTTATTTAAATTGAAATTCAAGTCACGCAGTATCAATTAATAGTGGGTACGAAATGACGCCGAAAAGGGTATACCCGCAGAATACAGGGTAGAGCGTCACTTGACGGTCCGCTAATCTAAGCGCGCCAACGAAAAACAACAACAACGCAGATAGCGGTGCAATAGCGAAGCGAAAACGAAAAGTTCACCGCTGCAGCTGCTAGTATATAAGGCTGTCTGTGTATTAGTGCGCAAGCTTGGATTAACTTCGCAACTATTAATGCGAGTTTCAACGAACGAGAGGGGGAAGGGGGGGCGACAGTAATAACAATAATACAGTACAAAATAATAAATAAATGTTGCGTCCAAAAGCGGTTCAATATATGTATGTGTATGTATTTTATCAACAAATAAATTGGATCATTTGCATGCAATCTAGATCTACTATATTGATATTATTAATTATTACAGTGTTATAATATACATTTTTTTAAACATAACTGATGGCAAGTTCTTATTTAAAATACAATTTTTTCTAAGTTTGAACTTTTTAAACGTATACGACGCTCATTTAATATTATTCCAGAGGTAGAAAATAATCTTTCGCTCGTCGCTGAGCTTGCCGGAATGGCTAAAATGTAACGGGCAAGTCTTTTATATTAATTTGAGGTAACTACATTTCCAAAATTCTTACATATTTTGGTGTGAAATGGCTGCACAGCCATTTAAATATTTATCGATTTCAATATCAAGAATTTAATTGTAACTTTGGTTTTTTGGAAAACTTGTAATCTTGAAATTCTGCAAACAGTCCTGACCCCTTTTCATCTGTACTTCTTAATTCCACAAACCCATTTGATGCCTCCTCATCATTTATCATTTCTAAAAGCATTGCTTTCACCGTTACCATGACATTCTCCTTAACTTTTGGCGCTAAGAAACGCATTTCCTTAAGGGGAGGATTTAAGAAGATGCCAACGTAATGTGACGTTGATGGTGCAAATCTTTTATTTAAAGAATTTTACGTATTATTTTTTAGCTGCATTATGATTTCAGAATCGAGCATTTCAGTGGCGAACACTTTCAATAATTTCTCCGACCACAAACAAAAAGTGTGCATGGTAGGTTGCGTATCGGCACTTAGTGCCTCCGAACAATCTTTAAACGGTTTTAAAAAATGCAGCAAGCTGTCGAGCAATGAAAGATCTAGTCCGGATATTCGATTGAGCTCATCTCTTTCTAATAAAATTAGTTTTATTTCTTCTTTTACTGATTTAATTCTGTCTAACATAAGAAACACCGAGTTCCAACGCGTACGTATTTCTTGCTTTAAGGTCTTAGACAGTTTGTTATTCAAATGCGAATGTTAAAAATATTTAACAAGATTTTTGCAACATTCTATTAAGAACTTAATTGGAGAAACAGAATTTTTTTCAAATATATCATCCATAGCCAGGTTTAAATTGTGGCATGCTTACGATAATCTTTTGTAGCTTTTAATGGAAGCTACCACATTTGCCCCATTGTCCGTAATAAAAACAAATTTATCTATTTTAAAATCCAAACAGTACTCTACCAAAATTTATTGAGGATGTTCTCGCCTGTCTTCTTATCATCTGTGAACTCTTTTATCTCTAGCAAAGCCACTTGCAGCTTAAATGACTCATCCACGTAGTGGGCCGTCTGCGAAATAAAGTTTCTTTTTGTGTAGTCGTCCGTCCACATATCTGTTGTAAATGCCAACTGTTGACCTTTTATTTTGGACCGCACTTCACTTTTTAGGCTTTCGTACTCTCGTCTCATAATTGTAAATGACAACGATTTGCGCGATGTGACTAAATCAGAGAAGTCCTGTTTGCCATACACTGATCCAATATCCAAAAGCTCTTGGTAATAGTCGCGAAAGCCATTGCCTGCCAATTGAAAAAATGAATCATTCACAACATCTAAATTATAAATATAGTAACATATCCATTCTACACCCAAAACTCCCCAACTCACACACTCACATTAATGTCTAAGTACAAAACCACACACACTATTGTAACAACTCACACGCACACATTAATGTCTAAGAACAAAATGTAATCAAAGACCGAGAGCCCTTCGATTAAGCTTAGCTGTCATTTACGCACAGAATCATATTCCAAAGTCTAGACTCTGTGGCGAGCCAACGTCGTCCCCTAAACATTCGATCACTTGGCGAAGCCAACTGAAATCGTAAACATTTGACCACTTGGCGAGGCCAACTGAAATAACAAATACTTCCGCCCACGCAATGGTCTCAGGATTCTCCAATTACTCCTACTTTTCGGGAGCTTCTCTCTCATATTTTTCGAGAGCTTCTCTCTTAATAAACAATTATAACTTAATTCTCTTAAACTTCACTCTTAAGCTATCACAATCTGCCTATATAAACGCAAACATGTCCCCATAAAGCAGTTCAGTTCTGAGTACGCTATCAATTGCGATAGCTTTGCTAAAGCCCATTTCAACTTCGAAATCCATTGTCCAAATAAGTGATAATCCAAAGGCTCCAGTTCTTCCTCTATTGGAATAAATAAAATGTTTAATAATATATCACAAACCAACCGTGTTATTTTTTTTATTAAACTCTCGGACTGAATTTGTAAATGGCGCAGTCGGTAGGATACTGAAAAAAAAGTCGTTATCCTTTGACAATCTAGTGAAAAGAGGAAACTTGTACGACCAAGTAACCTTTTCTGGTTGTACCCGCGAATCGGCCGCAACAAAGTGATTTCGGTTCGTTTAAAGTGACTAAAATCGGTATCCGCACAAGAACCTGTGTGATCGGAGTTAATTTAAAGACCTAATTTTGTGGACCGCTTCGTGAAGTGAAACCTCCACTAAGGTGTAATACAATTAAAGGCGCACAGTGAAGTTCACTAAGACATTAGTCTCGACATACTGTAGCAGTCTGTGAACAAAAAAGTAGCCCACTAAAATCAAAAATGTGACCGCTACTATTGTATTAAACAACAAAAAGTTAAAACAGTGCAGTTCACTTAAGGCTTAAGTCTCGACATACTGTAGCAATCTGTGAACAAGAACAGAAAATAACTTTTAAATAAAACTAAAATGGCGTTACCAGCAGAAAATCTTTCTCAATTACTTCGGCAAATACGCCAAGTACCACCATTCACTGGAGATCCATCAAAACTCAGCTCGTTCATCAGACGAATGGAATACCTGTTGAACCTATACCCTGCAAACGACGCTCGACAGAAGGCGATTATATTTGGATCCATCGAACTTCAAATCACTGGAGATGCAGAAAAAGTTTCCCTATTCGGAATGCATAATGATTGGTCAACTCTAAGGGACGCCTTGATCACAGAATTTAAGACCCAGACACCCCTGGAGGAACTACTAGGAAGATTGTACCGCACACCTTTCAAAGGTAACTTACGTCTACTTTGCGAACAATTGTAATCATAAATAAGTTAGCATTAGAAAATGACAGAACTAATATTACAGTTTATACACAAGCAATGGCAACTACTATAAAGAATACAATTCAAAGATCACTCCCCGATAGACTGTTCATGACCCTAGCGAGGCATGACATTTCAACTATCCAAAAATTAGGACAAACCGCCCAACAAGAAGGTCTCTATAAAGACCCAGTCTCAAAAACATCCGATAGTCAGCCAAAATTTAACCCAAATTCACATAAACATACACACATTAACCAAACTAAAAACACACATCCCAACCAACGATTCGTTCCCACTTTTATTCCATTAACAAACCCTACACAGATCCAAAATACCAACTCAAGACCAGGCTAAATACAGGTAGAATTCAAAATCATTTAAATTTTCAACAGCAAAATACTAGTGCACCAAACACTCCTACCAAAAGGCAGAGAGAAAACGATAGTGCTCAATTCAGAATAGACACAGGATGCGAAAATTTTCTTCAACCAGCCTCGGAATCAGAAAGCGATTCAGAGGAAGTGGAAACCCATTCCTAAAAATTAAAATGAATAATATTACTCTCAAATGCTTAGTAGACACTGGTTCGTCTATTAACATTACGAAACAAAATTTTTTTAATTTTCCAATCAAACCTTCTAAAGTAAATGTCCACACTATAAATGGCGTTATAACATTGAAACAAGTGTTTCATTGCAGTCAAGCAAACTTTGTCCCACTAATCAAATATTTTATATTCACAATTTCTCAGAAAAGTATGATTTACTGTTAGGCAGAAACTATTTAGAGCCAACTAACACTCAAATTGATTATTCAACACAAACAGTCACTATAAATGGCTATACATTCAAAATGTGGTACGACCACATCCAAATAGATGAGTCCAAGGCTACCAATGAGTGCCCCAAGTCATCTAACCCAGAGGAAACCCCTCTACAAACCCCAAAAAAGGAGAAGACCCTCCTAAAAATTAAGCGGAAAGCCCACTTAAAACCAGATGAGTCAAAGAACACCAATGAGTGCCCCAGACCGTCTAATTCAGAAGAGACCAAGATTACCTATGAGTATCCCAAGCCTTCTAAATCTGAGGAAAATCCTCTTATTACCCCTTACATAGAAGAAGCCCTTCTAGTAACATCCTCTAACAACGCCTTAGACGACGAGTTAAGAGAATCCAACGTATTCAGATTAGAACATTTGAATACAGAAGAAAGGGAACAACATTCCCACGTTCTGCTTGAATATAATGACATTCAGTACAAAGAAGGTGAAAATTTGACCTTTACAAGTACGATCAAACATTCTATTCATACAAAACACGAAGACCCGATCTATAAAAAACCATATAAATACCCCCAAGAATTTGATCAAGAAGTCAACAAACAAATTAACGAAATGTTAGAACAAAAAATAATTAGGAAATCGAAATTGTTCTCCAATTTGGATCGTCCCAAAGAAAAGCGATGCTTCTGGGAAACCAAAATTTCGATTAGTCATAGACTATCGTAGTCTCAACGAGATAACCATTGACGACAAATTCCCTATTCCCGTAATGGATGAAATATTAGACAAGCTTGGACGCTGTCAATACTTCACAACCATTGATCTAGCTAAAAGGTTTCCATCAAACCCAAATGGACCAACAATCAATACCCAAAACAGCATTCTCAACAAAACATGGACATTATTCGTATGCCCTTTGGTCTGAAAAATGCACCAGCAACATTTCAACGCTGCATGAACAATCTTTTAGAAGATTTAATTTATAAATTTAATTTAATTTATCATTGGAGGAACATATAATGTCATTAAAAAGGGTATTTAATAAGCTACGATCAGCTAATCTCAAATTGCAACTTGATAAATGTGAATTTCTGAAGAAAGAAACAGAATTTCTCGGTCACATTATCTCGACAGAAGGTATAAAACCTAACAAAATAAATGCAATTGTTAATTTCCCTATTCACAAAAGGAATAATTTCCCTATTCACAAAAGGAATAAAATCATTCCTTGGGCTATGCGGATTTTACCGTAAATTCATTCCCAATTTTGCAAAAATAGCAAAACCTATGACTCTCAAACTAAAAAAAGGTGCAGTAATTAACACAAAAGATAATGATTATATGTCCGCTTTCGAAAAACTAAAAGTACTCATCACGTCCGATCCAATCCTAATATATCCCAACTTCGAAAAGAAATTTTCACTGACATCAGATGCGAGTAATATAGCCATAGGTGCTGTATTATCCCAAGAACATAAACCCATCTGTTATGAACTTTAAATGAACATGAACTTAACTATTCGGCCGTAGAAAAAGAGCTATTAGCTATAGTATGGGCAACAAAATATTTCAGGTCCTACCTATTCGGGAGAAAGTTCGACATATTAAGCGATCATAGGCCACTTGTATGGTTAAGTAACATAAAAGACCCCAATTTGAAACTACAGAGATGGAAGATAAAACTTAACCCGGTAAAGAAAACCACGTCGCTGACGCTCTATCTTAAGTCCAAGAAAACTTCCTAGGAGAAGATGACCCAGTTTCCGTTCCCTACTGTGCATAGTGCACCAGAAGACAACCAAAGTCACATCGCAATAACAGAAAGACCTCTTAACTATTATAACAGACAATTTGAATTCATTAAAGACAATTTTGACGACGTCCAGATAATAAAATATTTCCATAAAATCAGAATAAAAATCAGTTATAAAGAAATGACTGATACCCTTGCCAAAGATCTAATTAAAGAATACTTCTGCACTAAAAAAAGTGTTATTTACTTCCCTAACGAAGTCGACTTTCAAATCTTTCAAAATGCGTATATTCAAATCAAAAGCCCCGACAGTTTCACTAAAACTATGAAAACCAGTAATAAACTAATAGACATTCAAACATTCAAACATTCAACGAAATCATTGTCAAAACACACAAAGAACTATTACACCCTGGTATAGAGAAACTCACGCTTTAGTTCAAAGAACTCTATTATTACCCTGATTATCAAAAACTTATCCAAAATATCATAAACGAATGTGAAATCTGTAACATCGCCAAAACGGAACATAGAAACACAAAATTAACCCTTGAAATAACTCCAGAAACTTTCAATCCCAGAGACATGTATGTCATGGATTTTTACTTAATAAACAATAAACAATTCCAATCATGTATTGACATTTATTCTAAATACGCCTCCCTGATAGAAGTAAACAGTAGAGATTGGCTTGAAGCTAAAAGAGCTATTTTACGTATATTCAACGATATGGGTAAACCCACAGAAATAAAAGCCGACAAAGACTCCGCTTTCATGTGCGCTGCACTTAAACTCTGGTTAGAATCAGAAGGAGTGACCCTCAATATAACAACAAGCAAAAATGGAATTTCTGACATTGAGCGATTTCATAAAACTGTTATTGAAAAATTAAGAATAATAACAAGCGAAAATGAACCCGAAAACCAATTCACGAAGTTCGAAAAAATTCTTTACGTATACAATCACAAAACAAAGCATAATACAACCGGTCGAACTCCAGCTGACATCTTCATTTTTGCAGGAACCCCTGCTTATGACACTCAACAAAATAAAGTAAACAAAATTGACAAACTCAACGAGAATAGACATGACTTCAGTATAGATACCAACTTTAGAGAATCCCCTCTAGTTAGATGAAAAACAACTAGCCCATTCAAAAAGACAGGAAATTTAAGACATATAGATGATAAACATTTCGAAGAAACAAATAGAGGTAGAAAGATAATACACTATAAATCCAAGTTTAAAAAAAAAATTAATAAGAGTAAATATAATAACGATAATTCCAGGCCTACTCCTGAGCATTATAATCATGTTATGCCTCCCATCGACAATTAACACACAATATCTAGAAGTAACCCCCATCCAGGCCAAAAACGGCTACCTTATCTTTCAAACCGGATCAAAAGACTTACCAATAAACCATGAATATCATTACTTATCCATTAACTTAACTAAAACCGAAAATACTTATGAAGAACTTATTAAAAAACTCAACCTTTTAATAACTTACCACAAATTCAGTATCTAGTAGAAAAACTAAACAGAGAAATGAACGGTATAAGAATTGTAAAACGCAGTAAACGCGGTCTTGTTAACTTCATAGGAACAATTTACAAATACTTATTCGGTACTTTAGATCAAAAAGATAAAGAAGAATTACAACATCAAATAGCCGACATCTCTAAAAATAATGTACAAATAAGCGAACTCAACCATGTAATAGAAGTCATTGGTCAAGGAATCGAACTGACTAATCAATTAAATCATAATTTTGAAGGAGAACAAATGATAGCTTTAATAATTTTCAACTTACAACAATTCACTGAATATATTAAAGACATAGAGCTTGGTTTGCAATTGACACGCTTAGGTATCTTTAACCCAAAACTTTTAAAACACGATTCGCTAATCCACGTCAATTCTGAAAAACTTCTTAATATCAAAACTTCAGCCTGGCTTAAATCTGATACAAATGAAATTCTGATAATATCCCACATTCCAAGAGACATAATCAAAAAACCAGTTTTTTAAATAATTCCATACCCAGATGAAAAAAGTAACATACTAACCGAACCAATACATGACAAATATTTTTCACACAATAATCAAATTTACACAGCAAGTTCTCAAAGCTTAGTTATAAATAAATGTATAACTGGTATACTAAACCAGGTCCCAACACAATGTAGATACAGTAAAACACATTCTGATTTCGAAATAAAATATGTAGAGCCTAATATAATTACAACTTGGAACCTTCCCAAGACTATCCTAAGCCAAAATTGTATCAATAGAGAAACTATAATAGAAGGCAATAACATGATAAAAGCATTTAAATGTTCTGTTCAACTAGAAGAAATATTAATTACCAACACAATGTTAGACTATACTCAAACTATCTTTTCTTATGCTAGGGACATCTCATCTTTCAAGATAACTGTCCCAAATGAGCTATTCTCAACCATATGTTCCGGTGATTTTTGGCCGGAAAGTATGATTGTGAAAGAGTTTGAAGCTAAGGTTAAAAATAGAAAAAAAGGGCCCTTGGGAATTAAACTTCCCACAAGTGGCCAGATCACTGCCCCATCCTCCTCTACTACTTCTACTTCTTTATCTTCAAAAAACTAAAATCTAGTCTCACTATCTGTTATCAAAATGTAAGAGGATTGTGTAGTAAGCTTACTAATAGTCTTTAGAACCGGAGATATTCTAATAGTCTTTAAAACCGGAGATACTTAACTCCGAAGTTTTCACAGGTATGTACACAGTATACAGGCATGATCGTCCCTCCAGGCGGGGAGGTGGAGTCCTAATTGCTGTTAGGTCTACCCTCACGTCAGTGGAGGTACTTTTTGACGAGTTCCGTAACTTAGAATTCTTATGCGTAAAGCTGTCATTTTCTGATAGCTATGTTTATATTACGTGCTCGTACATTCCGCCGTCTTCTGAATTTCCTGAATATATTAACCATTTGTCCGCTATCCAATCCGTTACAAACAGACTGTCCGATAGGGACCAACTAGTTGTCCTAGGTGACTTTAATATACCAGGCACTAAGTGGTCCACAGAGGAACAGTCGAATATTCTCCTGCCTATAGCACAGCATGACTTTATTGACGGCTTGCTTGACATATCGTTGTCGCAAGTTAATTATATTCGAAATTCTCTTGGTCGTTTATTGGATCTATGTTTTGTTTCAAGTCCTGAAAGTGTGTTTCTGACTAGATTAGCACCTCTTAGTCAACCTGAAGATCCATACCATCCAACTTTCGAGGTGACAATCGACACAGGTACCGTAATAAAAGAGAGGCCAGAAAAGTCAACCAAACGAATTCATTGTTTTCGTAAGGCAAACTTTCAGAGGCTAAATCTTTTTATATCTGGCTTTAATTGGTCTTGCAACATAATGGCCGATGCCATAGATATTTTTTATAATGCAATTAAATTATTCTTCAACTCTTGTGTTCCGATGTACTATCCGTCTACCTCTAACAAACCTCCTTGGTTTAATAAAGAGTTGACACATCTATGAAATGTTAAGTCCAGACTTTATATAAAATTTAAAAATACCGGTTCTCAATCTATATTTTCTAAATATGTAAGTGCTCGGTTAAATTTTACCGTGCTTAATGCTCAGTGTTATAAGAATTATTTAAACCGTTGTAAGTTCCAGTTCGCACAGGATCCCAAACAGTTTTATAATTTCGTTAACACTAAGCGCAAAACAACTAGTTACCCTTCCTCGCTATTTTATGAAAATACTTCGGTAACATCGGATCAGGCAATAGCCGATCTATTTGCCAAGTTTTTTCAAACCACATATTCTACGTTACCTCATTCTGAACGGTCTTACTCTTACGCGGTATCAAAGTCAAATTTAATATTCTGTCCCACTTTAAACGAAAGCTCACTGCTTTATGATCTTCAGCGAGTTAAGCCTGTCTATTCGCCAGGTCCTGACGGAATTCCTGGCTGTGTGCTTAGATTCTGTGGGGAAGCCTTGTGCAAGCCTCTACTAAAACTGTTTAACTTATCTCTGGAATCTACACAGTTCCCCCAAATATGGAAGGAGTCCTTTGTGATCCCTCTCCATAAAAAAGGCAGCAAATCGGATGCAACCAATTACAGAGGAATCTCCAAATTGTCTGCTATCCCTAAGCTTTTTGAAAACGTTATCACTCCTCATTTGCAGCACCTTTGTAGGTCAATAATATCACCATGTCAGCATGGGTTCATGAAACGCAGATCAACAACTACTAACCTTCTGGAGCTAACCTCCTTCGTAGTACAGGGCTTCAAAAATAATCTTCAAACTGATGTCATTTATACGGATTTTAGTAAAGCATTCGACTCTGTTAATCATTAACATTTAATAAAAAAACTTGATTTATTAGGTTTCCCTGTTGATCTCCTAAATTGGAGTCTAAGTTATCTGAATGGCAGGACGCAACGGGTCCTCTTTAAAAATTCTCTTTCTTGTATTCTCCGAGTCACATCCGGCGTCCCACAAGGGAGCCACCTAGTTCCGCTCATTTTTACCTTATTTATTAACGAACTTGCCTTAATAATAAATCATTCGCGTGTACTAATGTACGCTGATGATGTAAAATTATGCTTGCAATATAAGGACATTTCTCGCCATTTGGACTTACAATCCGATCTAGATTGCTTTCAAACCTGGTGCCGTGATAACGTATTAAACTTAAATGGCTCTAAGTGTAAAGTTATGACCTTTTGTCGTGCCAACTCAATGCACGCAACTTACACTTTAAGTGGGTGCTCTTTGGACAGAATAACACATGTTGATGATCTTGGTGTTCTTCTGGACCCTAAACTTAAATTTTCAGACCATATTTCGTCTATTGTCAATAAGGCCAGGGGTGTGCTTGGTTTTATAAAACGGTGGTCAAAGGAATTTGATGATCCTTACATGACCAAAACATTATTTATTTCTCTAGTCCGTCCGATCCTCGAGTATGGATCACCTGTTTGGAGTCCACAATATGAAGTTTACTCGGACCGCATTGAATCGGTTCAAAAGAACTTCTTACTTTTTGCCTTACGGCGCCTTAATTGGGATGCAAACCGTAGATTACCTCCTTATTCGAATAGATTAATGTTAATTAACTTACCCTCCTTAGCTAACCGTAGAACGATGCTTAGAACAGTCTTTATTTTTAACCTTATTCGTGGTGAAGTGGATAGTCCCGACTTGGTTAGTCGGCTAAACTTCACTGTTCCAAGCAGATTTACTTGAAATTACGTACCTCTAATTTTAAATCATTGTAGATCTAACTATGAGTTGCATGATCCCTACAGAGTATTATGTTCTGACTATAATAGATTCTATCCTATTATCTCTAATTCTGACTCTCTGCCGTTTTTAAAGCGATCAATACTAACGTACTTAACGAATTCTTAGATATTACTACTAGCATACATATATTTCCTCGTCCTTTACTGTCTTCTATATCGCGTCTATCTTCCCGCGATTCGAGCCGTACGATACACGGCAGCTCCCCTCGGTCGGTTGGGCGGGAGGTGTGGCCGTGGGACTCGCGCGTTAAAAAAAAAAAAAAATAAAAAAAAAATAATAATGTAACAAAACTCGAACCACTCGAAAACATTCAAACAAAAGAAATAATCGAACAACACAATCAGACGAAGAATATATATCAAGTAATAACACTTACAACATTAATCATAATTGTTATAATTGCATTATTGTACACTATCTATAAATATAAGACTATACCCCAAAAAATAATTGTAAAATTCAAAAATCAAACTCTAAAAAACGAAAATATTCTAAGTTCTGAATCAAACAATATTGTACCCCCCAATACCTCTGTATTGTACCCTAATCCTAACGCCTGAGGACAGGCTTTTTTCTTAAGAATGGGGAAGTAACATATCCATTCTACACCCACAACTCCTCAACTCACACTTTCACATTAATGTCTAAGTACAAAACCACACATACTATTGTAACAACTCACACGCACACATTAATGTCTAAGAACAAAATGTAATCAAAGACCGAGAGCCCTTCGATTAAGCTTAGCTGTCATTTACGCACAGCATCATATTCCAAAGTCTAGACTCTGTGGCGAGCCAACGTCGTCCCCTAAACATTCGATCACTTGGCGAAGCCAACTGAAATCGTAAATATTTGACCACTTGGCGAGGCCAACTGAAATAACAAAAACTTCCGCCCACGCAATGGTCTCAGGATTCTCTAATTACTCCTATTTTTCGGGAGCTTCTCTCTCATATTTTTCGAGATCTTCTCTCTTAATAAACAATTATAACTTAATTCTCTTAAACTTCACTCTTAAGCTATCCCAATCTGCCTATATAAACGCAAACATGTCCCCATAAGGCAGTTCAGTTCTGAGTACGCTATCAATTGCGCTACCTTTGCTAAAGCCCATTTCAACTTCGAAATCCATTGTCCAAATAAGTGATAATCCAAAGGCTCTAGTTCTTCCTCTATTGGAATAAATAAAACGTTTAATAATATATCACAAACCAACCGTGTTATTTTTTTTATTAAACTCTCTCTCGTAAATATATATATATATTCTTGATCAGGATCAATCTGGCCGTCGAGATCTCAGGAACTACAAAAGCTTGAAAGTTGAGATTAAGCATACAAACCTCAAAGACATAGACGCAGCGCAAGATTGTCGATTCATGTTGCCACGCCCACTCTAACGCCCACAAACCGCCCAAAACTGCCACGCCCACACTTTTGAAAAATGTTTTGATATTTTTTATTTTTGTATTGGTCTTGTAAATTTCTATCGATTTTCAAAAAAACTTTTTACCTCGCCCACTCTAACGCCCAAAAACCGCCAAAAACTTCTTCGCACTTCCACTAGCTGAGTAACGGATATCAGATAATCGGGGAGCTCGACTATAGCGTTCTCTCTTGGTTATTGTTGAATTCGATTAAATCGAATGTTTGCCACACATTACTGCGCTCTAAGGAATTAATTGTTTTTGGAATCTTTTGGAATTAATTTAGTTTTATCACTTTTGATATCAATTTAATTTTGTATTTCTTGTCGCGACATTTTATATGCCTTCACTTCACTGATATTTTATATAAGTGATGTGCAATTTGGTAGCAAAAGTGATGGGCACAAGGCGATAAATATCTGAAACATTGAAAACTATCATATCACGAGTCCCACCGATTGTGCGGTTCGACTTTGCGGGCCTCCGGGCTTTTGCGGGCCTCCGAGCTTTTTTCTTAGGACTGGGGCCCGCACGAACCCGCACGAAACTCGATTTTTAGGCACGAGCACGTTTTTTTTTGGCAAAAGCCCACGGGCACCGAAGGAACGAGGAACGAGGCTGCACTACGACGGGAAAGCAGAGACGTCCGAATAAACAGATTGCAGTGTAAAGATAAGTACGAATAAATACCCAAGAAACGAAAACTGCAAGTGTTATTACTGGTAACCGGGTGATCACGTTATAATATAAATTTGGTGTGACGAACGCACAAAAATCTACTGAGCTAGCCGCACGTATTCCGTAGTTAGCAGACCAAATAGAATCAGTTCGTTACATCTGGCAAAAAAACGTGATTATCCCGGCAGTATACACAAATAAAGCAGTAGAAGTTGGATCTATCTTAAAAAGAAAGACTTCGCATATGTCGCACAGAGGTTGCGCATATCGCTGTCCGGAAGGACAGAGGACATGCGAAAGGCCCTAGCGCAGTACTACGCAGAGACGGAAAACGACCCAAAGCTCAAAGCAATCTGGACAGAATTGGAGGCGGCATATCCAGACAGACCAGGTCCAAGCGCAAAGCTGACGAGCCCCGAGGGTGAAGACTTCATAGCAAGTCTTAGCATGGAGGAGATGCAGCGGGAAGCGAAACAAGTCAGAGAATGGTATTTTCCGAGTCATGCCTGAATTGATGCAGGGAACGTATTTCCTACCCAGGGAATATTTTACGAAACTCGCTGACAAAGGAAGCAAGGGTTTAGGGAAGCATTCAAGTACTCAAGGTCGAGATGCAGACCCTGATAAGACCCCTTTGGTATAGGAAAAAGAGCTCATCAATGAGAACTGCACGCCAGACCTCCGAATAGCGTTGAGATCCTACCATGTGGACGACCTAGAGGCACTCATGATCCTGGCAGATGAGTATGAGGAATTAAGCAGAGAACGGGAAGCCTTTGCGGAAGAGCATAAAAGCAGCAAAGCCACGACCACAACATACGTCACGTGTAGGAGGTGTGAGGACTCAGGAGATCTAGGTACGCAGACCCAGGAACATGAAATCCTCGCAACGGGTGGCTCGAGAAGAAGTTGCCGGTCGCAGTAGTCCAAAAGGACGGCGGAGAGGAGGACAAAAATAAATTCCTGGAAACAAGGCCTGGAAAATAAGTCAATCCCGATGATTCCATCAAAGTCCTTAAGAACTTTAAGTATAAAAAAATCTGACCGTGCATTAAACAGAGAAATTAGGCACTTTTGTTCTATTCTTGTATGGCCATAAATTGCCACAATGCCTTTAAGCCCTGGGCATGGTGATATGTAATTTTTTTAAGTGTCAGTATCAATAAGTAATTTAATTTCCCTCCCTGCTTCCTTACCCTAAAAAATTGCAGACGTTGTCTGTGTCGAGGTCGTCTTTTATTAGTTCAACCCTATCACGTGCCACCTGGATATAGTCTCCCTATCCTGACCCCTGTTCTGCCATATAGTTAATTCTTTGTTCAGTCCGTGTGGACTGGCCCCTTTGCCAAGTAACAGGTTGCCTGGACCGAGATGAATTATCAACCTCCATTGGTTCGGGTGGGGGCGGCTGGCTCTGGGCGAGGCTACTGCCTAAGCGAGCCAGTTTGGTGGTTTCCTTCCCTTTGGGTATTTATGAAATGGGGATTTTTTTTAATTGCCCCTAGGTTCTGATACTGTTCAATATATGTTATATGAATTTTGCTGTAATGGATTTCTCCACCCTGCCTGTCGCTGATTGTTTGGTTTATAATTTTTTTCCTCATTATGCCGGGCAAAGTTTGCCGCGAAAACACTTTTATCGTTACTCGATTCGGCTTCTTGAGCTAATGCCAATGTCGAATGCAAGTCCTGTGGTTGTGCCGGAAAAACGGCTATTTTCAGTGATTTCTTTAGACCAGATACGAACGCATGTAAAGCGTTATTTCTGTGTTGTTCATTGGGGACGTCTGCTGTGGCCGCGTCATGTGTTATAACTGTTTTATTTGTTAAAAGCGTGAGCTTCCGTAATATTTGACAGGCGGGTAATTCCCCCTGTCTTGATAAACATAATTCTTGTTTAATTACATGTGCCGGAGTCTTGTCCGCGTATGTAAAGTCTAAGCGTGCTAATATCGCATGGAAATTGAACACAGTTTTAAATGAGGCTAGCACGGCGGCCGCAGGACCTCAACTTTATTTTTCAGAATTCCGACAGCTTGGTAATGTCGGCTGCTGCCTTCGTAAGGTTCTAATACTTTGTATGCCGCAGTTGCGGCCTGTCTCCAGTAGACGTAATTTTCTTGTTTCCCGTCAAATTCCGGGACGGATTTTATCATGTCGAGAGGTTCGTTGCACTCGCTTCCTGGTCTAATTTCAATTTCGCGGTATATCTGGACTTTTGGAGTTTTGCCTTTAAGCAGATTTAACTCCCCCGCCATTGCGGCTAATTTCTCTTGGAATATCTCTCCCTGTCTTTGGAGCGCACCGGCTTTGGCGGCCTCCATATTTTCAATCTGCTCTGCATGCATTCCTAACACTTGCTGCTTTCCTGAATTCCTATCGTCGAGAATGCTGTCCCGAATGTGTGCAGCCCTGTTGGCTTGTTTTTGTATTTTTGTTTCTAAAAGTTTCTTATACTCTTCTAACACTTCCTCGTCTGACGAGGCGTTGTCATTCTCTCTATACATGAAAAAAGATCGTTGGATATATTTTTTTATCAGTGGGTCTCAGTAAATAAAAATATTCACATCTTTTTTTTTTAAATTTGATTTTAAATATCGGCAGAATTTATTCTTTAGCTCTTTTCTATTGGCGAATCACTTTAGACAAAAAGCCAACTCACATGTTCCTATTTTATCGTCTAGATTTGCGTTTTGCCGACGGCAACAGAGTTTCACTCCATGACCGGAACATCAAGTATAGTCGAGCACACGATAACCATGAAAGATGATAAACCAATTAAGCAAAGATACTACCACAAGAATCCAAAGATTCAAGGGGAGATCAACGCAATGGTGGAACTTCTGGAGATGGGAATGATAGAACATTCAAGGAGCCCATACAGTTCGCCCATAGTGATGGTGAAGAAAAGAACGGGAAAATGGAGACTATGCGTGGACTTCAGGCAGAAAAACGCGAAAAACATAAAGGTTGCCTACCCGATGCTACGGATAAATTACATCCTCGACCAACTAAGGGAGGCGCGCTTTATAAGCAGTCTGGACGTCAAGGATGGGTATTGGCAAGTATCGTTGGAAGAGTCAAGCCGGGGCTTCACGGCTTTCACGTTCCCAGGGAAAGGGCTGTTCCAATGGAGAGTGATGCCGTTTGGATTACACTCCGCGTCGGCCACATTTCAACGGGCCCTGGATCAGGTGATTGGACCGGAAATATCGCCAAATGCCTTTGCGTATCAAGATGACATCATCGTGATTGGTCGCACCCTAGGGGAACACAAAAGAAACCTTAGGGAAGTCTTCCGTCGTTTGAAGAACGCGAACCTAAGAATAAACCCGGTAAAATTTAAGTTCTTCAAGCAAAAACTACTGTATCTAGGGCACCGCGTCACAAGCCAAGGGATAGGCACGGACCCAGAGAAGGTAGCGGCCATAGCCCAGCTAGAACCACCGTCATCGGTCCGCGAGCTGGGGCAATACCTTGGAGTCGCATCTTGGTACCGACGTTTCATGCCTAACTTCGCCTAACTC
This sequence comes from Drosophila santomea, assembly GCF_016746245.2. Lineage (NCBI taxonomy): Eukaryota > Metazoa > Arthropoda > Insecta > Diptera > Drosophilidae > Drosophila > Drosophila santomea. The sequence continues at coordinate 24,123,098 of NC_053016.2, read as the reverse complement.
CACTGATATGCCACTCAACGACCTCCTTCGCAAGGGTTTCAAGTGGACATGGTCACAGGACCACCAGCAAGCCTTCGAGAAGGTAAAAGCCAGATTGGTTACCGACCCAGTCTTGGCGTGCCCCGACTTCGGAAAAATGTTCATCCTGCAAACGGACACCAGTGACTACGGGATTGGCGCAATCCTCACACAGGACACAGAAGATGGCGAAAAGGTAATTTCATACTCCAGCCGGACCCTAAACGGAGCCGAGAAGAACTACTCAATAAAAGAGAAGGAGTGCTTGGCAATGTGTGTGGGCTATTTGGAAGCTAAATCCATACCTGGGGGGCTACCAATTTAAGGTAGTGACGGATCATATAGCACTGAAGTGGCTGAACAACATAGAAAGGCCTTCGGGAAGAATTGCCAGATGGGCGTTGGAGCTACAGCAGTATGACTTCGAGTTCGCATATAGGAACGGTCAGTTGAACGCAAGACACAGAGCCCGAATCAGAATGTAGCTGTATCACGGAAATGCGAGAAAAGATAAAAGCGCATCCACAAAAGTTCCCAGACTACGTATGGGAGGGTAGCACCCTTTACAGGCAGATTCCGCATAGAGCAGGGAACGAAGATGTAGTGACATGCAATCAATGCGTTCCGCGGCCGCTGAGAGAAACTTTCCTACGCGAAAACCACGACTCCCCGGCAGCTGGCCATGTAGGCAGTCGTAAGACGATTGCGCGGCTTGCTGCCCGGTACTACTGGCCAGGAATGCAGAGAGACGCAAGGACTTATGTTCGGAAATGGTTCAAACCGAATCACAGATGTTAACACAGATCCTTGAAGAGCCCTGTGTGACAGTGTCCAAGATCAAAGCATGGAAACAATATGTTGTTGGTGCTGATGGACAGGAATTGGTGCCTTTGCGAACAGCCACGGCGGAGACGTTGCAGAAAGCGTTCAAGGAACGCATTGTCGCACGATTTGGAGTACCGAAGGTGGTGATAACGGACAACGGCGTGTAGTTTACAAGCCGGGACTTCAAGAAGTTCCTCAACGACATCCCTAGCAGCAGTTTACGGCACCGCACACCCCGCAGGAGAATCCGACGGAGAGAGCCAACCGCACTGTGAAGACAATGATAGCGCAGTTTACCGGACAGAACCAGAGGAATTGGGATGAAAGGTGGCCCGAAATCATGCTGGCTGTGAATTCCAGTGTGTCAGATTCCACAGGCTACATACCGGCATTTTTGACACAGGGCCGCGAGCCAAGGTTACCGAACGCGCTCTATGGCACAGAAACGCTAGGTACAGGAAGGCAACCAGAGTCGCCGGAAGGAAACGCTGAGAAGATTAAAGAGACCTTCGAGACTGTGCAGAGGAACCTGGAGAGATTGTCGCAGGACCAAGCAAGGCATTACAGCCTGCGGAGAAGGCAGTGAAAGACAAGGATTGGTGAAGTGGTGTGGGCCAAAGAGCACCATTTATGAAAAGCAGCTGAAGGGTTTGCGGCCAAACTAAATCCGAGGTTCCTTATGCAGCAGGATCTGTAGGAGAATGATGTCGAGAACGTGGATGTGGATCTGTCGGGAGGAAATAGGGGAAGCATGCAGTAGAGCCAACAGCCCCACCACCAGGGAAAGGTGAGACCACCACGATCGCCATGGAGAAACGGACGCAACACGACACCCGTTTCAGCGTCAGGCCAAGGCGAGAGTAAACGGGGCCATGCAGCGAGCAAGCCGGAGTACTCTATCTTCCACGCGGACATCAGGATTCCCAGACTTACCTCAGGCACAGGCACACTCAAATACAAGCAGCAGAGGCGACCAAGGAACCCACATACTCCCGAGGAAAGGGGAGGGGCGATACAGCAGTACCGCAAGGCACGCCAAATGAGGCTGCAGGGAAGAAAGTCAAGGATTAACAAGGATGAAAAGTTTTTGTTTATCGGCACTCGAAAGTGTCAATCGATGGGCAAAAATATCGGAACATGCAGCACATGACGGGTGGAAGAGAGCACAACGAGAGTTATCGGGCAAGTCTCTTTGCCTCGCGCAGACGATCTACTGGCACTAAGTCTCTAAATTGCGGGCAATAATATATGGCATGCTCTGCACTATGGCACAGCATGCAACCAAGAGAATTTTGGGTGGTAGCAACTAGCGTCGAACGATTTCTGCCCACCTGAACGCATGGCGCATAGGTTACCATGGCGCAATCCACGGCCTCCAAAGTCCTACATCGCTGCTCCAGGAATGCAGCCATCGATTTCCACGACGGAACAACCTTATTCCGGATCCTCCAAGCGCTCCTTCCACTTAGCTTGGCTCGCCGCATCCACATTTTGCAGCAGCACTTGCACTATGATGCAGCCAGCGATTTGCTCAGTGGTGCCCAAACCCTTCAACGCACGAATGTGAGCGTTAAACTTGTCCGACAATTCCCGAAGCGATGCCACTGAACCATTCTGTACTACCTTCAGACTCAGAATCTCTGTGATGTGCGCCTAAAAAACGAGACGCCGATTATCAAACCTTTTTTGAAGCAACTCTGGAGCCGCTTCGTAATTGCAGTTTGAGATCTCCAATGATCGAATAGTTTCCAGCGCCGAATCCCTCAAACATGACCGCAGATGCTGAAATTTCTCAATGTTGGAGAGGTCCGGATGGCTGTCGATTATGCTCGTGAACACGAAGTAAAAATCCGCCCAGTTTGCGTAGCCTCCGCCAAACGTTGGCAGCTGCACAGGCGGCAACGGCCTCGGCCGCGTCTGCGTCTGATGACCACTACACTGGTTCCGCAAGCGTCGAGTGCGGCGCGAAATGCACATTGCGTTTGGCTATTTCCGCGCGCACACTAGCCTTTACTTCTTCAATAAATTCATCGAAACTCTCACTCATTTCACTGCCAATTTCGTCGAAATCTAATTCCTCCAGTTCTGTATGCAGAACATTGAAGGCACTTTGCAGCTCATCAATCTGCTCCAGCCTCACTGTAAGAGTGGGTTCGTCGTAACCGTTTAGCATCTCATTAGACAGCGACGTTTGTAGCCTCTGCAACCTGCTGAACAACGCATTGGCTTTGCGCTTTAAAAAGGTCACCCTGTTTTTGTCACTTTCAGCTGGCATAGCAACAAATCGCTTTAAATTCGGTTCAGCGGGAAGATGAGCACAAAACAAATGCCGAAAATGCAAGCAGAGTCAATGCACGTAACGGGGCGGCTGCACTTGATATATGTAGCAATGTATGTATGTATATAATGCTAGCTCGCTTAAACACAGCCATTCATCACCATAAAACACAGCCATAAATCACCACTCACTTGTCCAACCGATTGCGTTTTAATATATTGATATATTTATTTATAAACGGGATAAGTGCATTAATTAATGCATGCAAATTAACATGATCACGTCGAATAATAAATAGCCGAATATTTTCCGATACTGTTTGTTTTGTTTATTATACTGGCAGCTAGGGCCGACCAAGAGCTATATCAAATTCCCAAGTTGAGTCTTTGCCGAAAAACGAAGAAGTGACAATTGGCGGGACAGACAGCCGAAATGCAGCGCCCGAGCTTAATGTAGGTAGATAACAAAAAGAGAGTACAGATAAATTTGTGCGAGAACAGCGGTTTGCACTGTGGGCATCGCAACTGCTATTACTGACTACTTCGGCTTACAATACTAAGAGTATAAAATTAGCCTACTACACAGTTTTGGCGGCTGCATGACCCAACATTTTTGTTCTATCATTTCGTTAATTTGCTTGTTGACTTGTTGATCGATCGCTTGGGGATATTCACATGGTTTTTTAAAAATCTTCGGGTTTTGTATGAATAGAATGTTTAATCGTATTTGTGAAAGTCCAATTCTCACCTTCTTTGCACTGAATATCACTGATTTTAAGCAAAATGTGGGAAAGTTGTTCTCTTTCTTCTGTATTTAGATGTTCTAATCTCAATACGTTAGATTCTCTTAAATCGTCGTCTACGGCGTAGTTAGAGGATGTTACTAGAAGGGCTTCTTCTATGTAAGGGGTATTAAGAGGGTTTTCCTCAGATTTATAAGTCTTGAGACACTCATAGGTAGTCTTGGACTCTTCTGAATTAGATGGTTTGGAGTACTCGTTAGTAACCTTTAACTTGTCTGGTTTTAAGTGGGGTTTCCGGAGGGTTTTGTCCTTTTTCTGAGTGTGTGGAGGGTTTTCTTTTGAGTTAGATGATCTGGGGCACTCATTGGTAACCTTTGACACATCTGACTTTATGTGGGGCTTCCGATTCATTTTTCGGGTGTTTTTTCCTTTTTCGGGGTGTGTAGAGGGGTTTCCTCTGGGTAAGATGATGTTGAGATGTGTAGATGTGGTCGTACCACATTTTGAATGTATAGCCATTTATAGTGACAGTTTTTGTTGAATAATTAATTTAAGTGTTTGTTGGCTCTAAATAGTTTCTGCCTAATAGTAAGTCATGTTTTTCTGAAAAATTGTGAATATAAAATGTTTGCTGAATGGGACAAAGTTTGCTTGACTGCAATGAAACGTTTTGGTTCAATGTTATAACGCCATTTATAGTGTGGACTTTTACTTTAGAAGGTTTGTTGGGAAATTAAAACAATTTGTTTCATAATATTAATAGACGAACCAGTGTCTACTAGGCATTTAAGAGTAATATCATTCGTTTTAATTTTTAAGAATGGGTTTCCTCCTCCTCTGAATCGCTTTCTGATTCCGAGACTGGTTGAAGAAAATTTTCGCATCCTCTGTCCATTCTGTATTGGTCACTAGCACTTTATCCGTCGTTTGACGGTACGGTTTGGTGCACTATTACTTCGTTGTCGAAAATTTAAATGATTCTGAACTCTACCTGTATTTAGTTTTTGTGCGAGTTCTCTTGCTAACCTCTGGTTTATTTAAGTGGGTCTTGAATTACTGTTTGGATTTGGTATATTTGTATTTTGCATAGCATTGCTCACGAAATTTTGATAGTTTCCTTTGTTCCTAGGAGTTTGGGGTTGGGTTGTGTTAGGGCTAGAGTTATTATGGGGTTTTGTTTGTTCATTGAATGTTATTTCGTATACATCTTCTTATTGTGCTATTTGTTTAAGTTTAGATACTGTCGTAATGTCATGTCTACCAAGAGTCATAAATAACCTATCGGGCAATTTTCTCATGATTACATCTTTTATTGTAACATAAGTTGGTTCCATATTGTGAATGATTTAATTTCTAACTCTTCGACAAACTTACGGATACTTCCGCTGAAGGGTGTGTTGTAGAGCCGACGGAGTAGTTCCTCACATGGTGTTTGGGTTTTGCATTCGCTGATGAGCGCGTTCATTAGGGCTGGCCAGGTTGTTGCTCCGGATAACTGGGAAACTTGTTGGGCATCTTTGTCTTTGTCTGTTGTCGGTTGTTGGGTAATGTTGAAGTATGAATTCGATCCTTCGGATAAAAGCACTGATCTCTTGGGTATTAGCACTGAATGTTGGTATTTGCCTAATTTGACTTAGGGATTGATTTAGATGGGTTTCTGATAACAGTTTTACTTGCTCGGTTGCCATGGCTGATTTTTTGTTTTAGCTGAGTATTTGGCTCTTGGTTTTTTGTTTTTACACTTTTATTGACCATATGTAGTAGGTTTGACTATTGTGTGTCAACCAACGATTACATGTAGTTATTTTGAGTTTCTGGATTTTTTTTTGTTTTTACACTTTTATTGATCGTATGCAGTAGGGTTGACTATTGAGTTTCAACCACTGATTATACGTAGTTCTTTTGTGGATAAAAAAGAGTTAATTGTATTACGATTTTATGTTCACTTTAGCGCCGATTCGCGTGGTTCAATCTTAAAAGATACGCTCGGTCGTACAAGTATCTTTTGTCACTAGATTGATATTTGTAAACAAATCGCACATTTTCTTTTTATCCATTTACGAATTCAGAACGAGAGTTAATTAAAAAAATGTAACATGGTTGGTTTTCTATGTATAATTAAACGTTTTTATTAATTCCAATAAAGAAAGAACTATAGCCTTTGGATTATCACTAGGTTGGATAAGGGACTTCGATGTTAAAGTGGGCTTTGCAAAGCTACCGCAATTGATAGCGTACTCAGTACTGAACTACTTCATGGAGACATGTTTGAGTTTATATTGACAGATTGGGATAGCTTAAGAGCGAAGTTTAAGAGAATTATGTTATAAATGTCTATTCTCTCGTGAAGAGAGAAGCTCCCGAAAATAAGAGTAATTGGAGAATCCTGAGACGATTGCGTGTGCGAAAGTTTTTGTTATTTTGGTTGGCTCGCCAAGTGATCGAATGTTTAGGGGACGGTGACTCGTCACAGAGTCTAGGACTACTAGGCTTTCGCATAATGCAAGCAACATGGCCAACGCTAGTACCCTACTGAACACGTCCATGAACTAGAGGGGCCGAAACATTGACGCAGATTTTAAGCTTGTTTCAGCCACGTTGTCAACGGCACCACTTTTGACCGCCACCATAGCTGACACAGTTCGCAAGATTCTTATTGACTAGGAGCTTCACCGAAAAGGGGTAACTATTGTCACCGACAATGACGCCACTATAAAAAAGGCCTATGAGCATTTGGAAATTAAACATTTCCCGTGTTTTGCACACACGATAAACTTGTTGGTGCAGGATATATTAAAAATGGAAAACCTCCAAGTTTTAATAAATAAATGCAAAGCTATTGTTGCATTTATGAAGCGAAGCTCCACGGCTATGGCGAAATTCAAAGATGCTCAAAACGTCGCTGACCCTCTCTCACTCATCAAAGAGGTACCAACCCGGTGGGACAGTGCGTTTTAATGATCGAGAGAATTTTACTCATAAATACCGCACTGTCGACTGTATTGCTGGGAATTTCAAAGGCTCCCTTGCCCCGCAAGGCTCCGCAGAGAAGATTAATGCTTTGGATGAGCTGTACCAGTTACTTCGGCCATTTGATAAAGCAACAAAAAAAATATCAGGTGGAAAGTATGCCACCATATCGCTCGTGATACCAATGATATGGCAAATATTTTTGGAAGTTTCCTCATTTGCAAATGTATTTAAAACCCAAGAAGCTATTCCCGCCCTTGACGCTTCAAGTGGCCTGTTTATGAAGCGTTTCGGCCAATATGAAACGAGGACAGTTTCGAGGATAGCCACAATAATTGACCCTAGATTCAAAAAGCAGGGGTTGTTCCAGCTTGTCAGCAATTCCGACCAAGCCGTACGAGGGTTAGAAGACGACATACAGGCTGTTTTAAGCAAAAACAGCAGCGTCGCAAAAACCAAATCAACCAGAGAGTTCGGATTATTTCACAGAACTTCATAAAAAATTAAAATCAGCTCCGTGTACCACATGTTCGGACTCAATTATTTTGCTCCGCCAGCATTTAGAGATGCCAAACGAACCCGAAACCCCCTCATTTTTTTGGAAGGTAAATTTCTGAATGGTGCCAAATGGAACAGAGCTTTATGCAACAAGGACGAAACAAGACCAATAATTATAACCCCAACTTTGACCGCAATAGGTCGTTCAAGAACAGATCAAGCGGACGCTCTGAGCGGAATTCCAAAGGAATTCGTACCAGTGAAATTCGTATTAAAGAAACAATCCCTTCGGACAGGAGCCTAACCGCAACAACGACACTAGGGACCCTGAGAATTTTAGATCAGGACCATCTAAACCGGGACAAAGTAACCCTGACCGGCGTAGCGGACCCCCACAGGGTACCCCACCCAATCTTCACAATATTGATGACAGTGTACATTTTTAACTAGAAGCCTCGACCGACAAGTAGGATACTTAAGTAAAAGAACACACGGTTCAGTCCTTCCTTACGTAACGCTTACATTTGACGACTCTTCTAATTCTCCAAAATTCCTCATCCACACCGGTTCCATGTACTCCTTTATTGAACCAAATATTATTCCAAACGAACTAACCCGAACACTGGACGAAGACATCCGAATCACCACCGTCATCGACAGTTACACGTTAAAAACGGCAACTCCTCTGCCTATACCAAGGGAATTTGGGGAGCAGGGCGATATAAATCTCCTGCTCTTCAAATTCCATCCTTTCTTCAAAAGGCTCCTTGGTATAGACTTCCTCACGAAACACAAGGCAAGAATAGATATCGAGAAGTTAAAAAATATACTTGGGAATCGATTCCGACCTCACTATCACAGTTTTCCATACAGACTCCAGAGACATAGACGCAGCGCTCTTATTCATGTTGCCACGCGCACTTTAACGCCCACAAACCGCCCAAAACTGCCACGCCCACACTTTTGAAAAATGTTTTGATATTTTTTCATTTTTGTATTGGTCTTGTAAATTTCTATCGATTTTCAAAAAAACTTTTTGCCACGCCCACAAACCGCCCAAAGCTACCACTCCCACACTATTGAAAAATGTTTTGATATTTTGTCATTTTTGTATAAGTCTTGTAAATTTCTATCGTTTTGCCAAAAAACTTTTTAACTCGCCCACTCTAACGCCCAAAAACCGCCAAAAACTTCTTCGCACTTCCACTAGCTGAGTAACGGATATCAGATAATCGGGGAGCTCGACTATAGCGTTCTCTCTTGGTTATTGTTGAATTCGATTAAATCGAATGTTTGCCACACATTACTGCGCACTAAGGAATTAATTGTTTTTGGAATCTTTTGGAATTAATTTAGATTTATCACTTTTGATATCAATTGAATTTTGTATTTCTTGTCGCGACATTTTATATGCCTTCACTTCACTGATATTTTATATAAGTGATGTGCAATTTGGTAGCAAAAGTGATGGGCACAAGGCGATAAATATCTGAAACATTGAAAACTATCATATCACGAGTCCCACCGATTGTGCGGTTCGACTTTGCGGGCCTCCGGGCTTTTGCGGGCCTCCGAGCTTTTTTCATAGGACCGGGGCCCGCACGAACCCGCACGAAACTCGATTTTTAGGCACGAGCACGTTTTTTTTTGGCAAAAGCCCGCGGGCACCGAAGGAACGAGGCCGCTGGACAGATCATCCAGCACTACGACGGGAGAGCAGAGACGTCTGGATAAACAGATTGCATTGTAAAGCTAAGTACGAATAAATACCCAAGAAACGAAAACGCAAGTGTCATTACTGGTAACCGGGTGATCACGTTATAATATAAATTTGGTGTGACGAACGCACAAAAATCTACTGAGCTAGCCGCACGTATTCCGTAGTTAGCAGACCAAATAGAATCAGTTCGTTACATCTGGCAAAAAACGTGATTATCCCGGCAGTATACACAAATAAAGCAAAGCGACCCAAAGCTCGAAGTAATCTGGACAGAATTGGAAGCGGCATATCCAGACAAACCAGGTCCAAGCGTAAAGCTGACGAACCCCGAGGGTGAAGACTTCATAGCAAGTCTGAGCATGGAGGAGATGCAGCGGGAACCGAAACAAGTCAGAGAATGGTATTTTCGCTTTGACGGAGAAGAAAAACCCCTCGAATTCCTGGAGCAGGTGTGGTTTGGACCTGAACATGATTCCCCGAGTCATGCCTGAATTGATGCAGGGAAAGGCTCTGAAATGATAGATAGTTTCCAAACGTATTTTCTACCCAGGGAATACTTTACGAAACTCGCTGACAAGGTAAAACAAAGGAAGCAAGGGTTTAGTGAAGCATTTAAGTACTCAAGGTCGAGATGCAGACCCTGATAAGACCCCTTTGGTATGGGAAAAAGAGCTCATCAATGAGAACTGCACGCCAGACCTCCGAATAGCGTTGAGATCCTACCATGTGGACGACCTAGAGGCACTCATGATCCTGGCAGATGAGTATGAGGAATTAAGCAGAGAACGGGAAGCCTTTGCGGAAGAGCATAAAAGCAGCAAAGCCACGACCACAACATACGTCACGTGTCGCAGTAGTCCAAAAGGACGGCGAAAAGGAGGACAAAAATAAATTCCTGGAAACAAGGCCTGGAAAATAAGTCAATCCCGATGATTCCATCAAAGTCCTTAAGAACTTTAAGTATAAAAAAATCTGACCGTGCATTAAACAGAGAAATTAGGCACTTTTGTTCTATTCTTGTATGGCCATAAATTGCCACAATGCCTTTAAGCCCTGGGCATGGTGATATGTAATTTTTTTAAGTGTCAGTATCAATAAGTAATTTAATTTCCCTCCCTGCTTCCTTACCCTAAAAAATTGCAGACGTTGTCTGTGTCGAGGTCGTCTTTTATTAGTTCAACCCTATCATGTGCCACCTGGATATAGTCTCCCTATCCTGACCCCTGTTCTGCCATATAGTTAATTCTTTGTTCAGTCCGTGTGGACTGGCCCCTTTGCCAAGTAACAGGTTGCCTGGACCGAGATGAATTATCAACCTCCATTGGTTCGGGTGGGGGCGGCTGGCTCTGGGTGTTTCCCACATACGGACGAGACTGCTGCCTAAGCGAGCCAGTTTGGTGGTGTTCTTCCCTTTGGGTATTTATGAAATGGGGTTTTTTTTTTAATTGCCCCTAGGTTCTGAGACTGTTCAATATAGTTATATGAATTTTGCTGTAATGGATTTCTCCACCCTGCCTGTCGCTGATTGTTTGGTTTATAATTTTTTTCCTCATTATGCCGGGCAAAGTTTGCCGCGAAAACACTTTTATCGTTACTCGATTCGGCTTCTTGAGCTAATGCCAATGTCGAATGCAAGTCCTGTGGTTGTGCCGGAAAAACGGCTATTTTCAGTGATTTCTTTAGACCAGATACGAACGCATGTAAAGCGTTATTTCTGTGTTGTTCATTGGGGACGTCTGCTGTGGCCGCGTCATGTGTCATAACTGTTTTATTTGTTAAAAGCGTGAGCTTCCGTAATATTTGACAGGCGGGTAATTCCCCCTGTCTTGATAAACATAATTCTTGTTTAATTACATGTGCCGGAGTCTTGTCCGCGTATGTAAAGTCTAAGCGTGCTAATATCGCATGGAAATTGAACACAGTGTTAAATGAGGCTAGCACGGCGGCCGCAGGACCTCAACTTTATTTTTCAGAATTCCGACAGCTTGGTAATGTCGGCTGCTGCCTTCGTAAGGTTCTAATACTTTGTATGCCGCAGTTGCGGCCTGTCTCCAGTAGACGTAATTTTCTTGTTTCCCGTCAAATTCCGGGACGGATTTTATCATGTCGAGAGGTTCGTTGCACTCGCTTCCTGGTCTAATTTCAATTTCGCGGTATATCTGGACTTTTGGAGTTTTGCCTTTAAGCAGATTTAACTCCCCCGCCATTGCGGCTAATTTCTCTTGGAATATCTCTCCCTGTCTTTGGAGCGCACCGGCTTTGGCGGCCTCCATATTTTCAATCTGCTCTGCATGCATTCCTAACACTTGCTGCTTTCCTGAATTCCTATCGTCGAGAATGCTGTCCCGAATGTGTGCAGCCCTGTTGGCTTGTTTTTGTATTTTTGTTTCTAAAAGTTTCTTATACTCTTCTAACACTTCCTCGTCTGACGAGGCGTTGTCATTCTCTCTATACATGAAAAAAGATCGTTGGATATATTTTTTTATCAGTGGGTCTCAGTAAATAAAAATATTCACATCTTTTTTTTTTAAATTTGATTTTAAATATCGGCAGAATTTATTCTTTAGCTCTTTTCTATTGGCGAATCACTTTAGACAAAAAGCCAACTCACATGTTCCTATTTTATCGTCTAGATTTGCGTTTTGCCGACGGCAACAGAGTTTCACTCCATGACCGGAACATCAAGTATAGTCGAGCACACGATAACCATGAAAGATGATAAACCAATTAAGCAAAGATACTACCACAAGAATCCAAAGATTCAAGGGGAGATCAACGCAATGGTGGAACTTCTGGAGATGGGAATGATAGAACATTCAAGGAGCCCATACAGTTCGCCCATAGTGATGGTGAAGAAAAGAACGGGAAAATGGAGACTATGCGTGGACTTCAGGCAGAAAAACGCGAAAAACATAAAGGTTGCCTACCCGATGCTACGGATAAATTACATCCTCGACCAACTAAGGGAGGCGCGCTTTATAAGCAGTCTGGACGTCAAGGATGGGTATTGGCAAGTATCGTTGGAAGAGTCAAGCCGGGGCTTCACGGCTTTCACGTTCCCAGGGAAAGGGCTGTTCCAATGGAGAGTGATGCCGTTTGGATTACACTCCGCGTCGGCCACATTTCAACGGGCCCTGGATCAGGTGATTGGACCGGAAATATCGCCAAATGCCTTTGCGTATCAAGATGACATCATCGTGATTGGTCGCACCCTAGGGGAACACAAAAGAAACCTTAGGGAAGTCTTCCGTCGTTTGAAGAACGCGAACCTAAGAATAAACCCGGTAAAATTTAAGTTCTTCAAGCAAAAACTACTGTATCTAGGGCACCGCGTCACAAGCAAAGGGATAGGCACGGACCCAGAAAAGTTAGCGGCCATAGCCCAGCTAGAACCACCGTCATCGGTCCGAGAGCTGAGACAATACCTTGGAGTCGCATCGTGGTACCGACGTTTCGTTGGACCACTACCAAGATCGAAGCACGGAAACAGTATGTTGTTGGTACTGATCGACAGGTTTTCGAAGTGGACGGAGTTGGTGCCTTTGAGAACAGCCACGGCGGAAACGTTACAGAAAGCGTTCAGGGAACGCATAGTCTCACGATTTGGAGTACCGAAGGTGGTGATCACGCACAACGGTGTGCAGTTCACGAGCCGGGCTTTTAAGAAGTTTCTCAACGACATGGGGATAAAGCAGCAGTTTACGGCACCGCACACCCCAAAAGAAAATCCGACGGAGAGAGCCAACCGCACTGTGAAGACAATGATAGCGCAGTTTGCCGGACAGAACCAGAGGAATTGGGATGAAAGATGGCCCGAGATCATGCTGGCGGTGAATTCCAGGTTTTCAGATTCCACAGGCTACTCACCGGCATTTTTGACACAAGGCCGCGAGCCAAGACTACCGAACGCACTCTATGACAGAGAAACGCTAGGTACAGAAAGGCAACCAGAATCACCAGAAGTAAACGCTGAAAAGATGAGAGAGGTCTTCGAGATTGTGCGGAGGAACCTAGAGAGGGTGTCCCAAGACCAAGCAATGCATTACAACCTGCGGAGAAGGCAGTGGAAGCCGAGGATTGGTGAAGTGGTGTGGGCGAAGGAGCACCATCTGTCAAAAGCGGCTGAAGGGTTCGCGGCCAAACTAGCTCCGAGGTTCGATGGACCGTACCAAATTGTGGATTTCATATCGCCAGTGATATATAAGATTCGCCACCGGAAGAACAAAAAGGAACGCACGGTACATGTCAGCGACCTAAAACAGCAGGATCAGGAGGAGAATGGTGACAAGAACGTGGAGTCGGATCCATCGGAAGGAAGCAGGGAAGGCATGCAGGAGATCGACAACACCAGAAAACGGACTGGGTTCGGCAGCCGTTCTAGCGTCAGGCCGAGGCGAGAGTCAACGGATGCAGACTGCGAGTCCGACAACCATTACAGCGTCAGGCGAAGGCGAGAGTCAACGGCTGCGGACCGCGAGCGAACCAGAGTATTGCCGCGACAACCTCCACCAGGGAAGAGTAAGGCGCAAACGATGGGAAGTTGAGAGTGACAGCACCTGAGAACGGACTAGGCTCGGAAACCGTTCTCGATCACAAGGCGGTCGCTCGGCACTCGATAGTGTCAATCGATGGGCAGAAACATCGGAAAAAGCAGCACATGACGGGTCACACTATGGAAACACTATGGTCATCGAGTGGCAACGCCGCGCCAACAAAAGTTATCGGAAACAATCGATCGACGGCTAGTAGTGTGACCAGATGGCGAGAAGGCGAAAACGCGGAATGCGGGAAGAAGAGTGGTGGACGAAGTATCGTCACGGAAATTCGAATGGGAGGCAAATTTGAAAAAAAGGAACGAGGAACGTAATGGAAGGAGATTGGCGCGGTGGAAGTCGAGATGGAGCTGGAAGCGTCAACGAGATCTCAGGAGTGTTCTGCGGTAACTGCAAGGCCGGATTCTACATGTTCCCGAAGAAAGGGGGAGATGTGAGGAGTTGAAACTCCGCACAAATGCGGATGGTGATCGCATGAGGAGGGCCTGCCGTGGCCAGTTACGCAACAAGGCAAAGCGTAGTAACGGCAGTGCGAAGCCCGCAGAAAGAGAGTTTGGAGACTCTAGAGGAAGAGAGTTTGGAGACTCGGGAAATGGAGAGAGAGAGGGAGACTCCGGACTTACTGAGAAGAGAGTTTGGAGAGTCAGCTGCCTTAAAGGCAAATAACGGGACACATCGAACTTTGGACCGGGCCAACGGTAAAATCGTGGACTTTGGATCCGGAGACTGGAGACAAAAGGGTCTCCGAATTGAGACGCAGGTAGCTGAGGTCCAGTACGACGAAGCACGAGTCCAGAAGCGCCCAACAGGAGAGGCCAAACCAAGGAGGGCACAGGATAAGCGGCAGGGATTGTGGTGTAGACCCGGAAAACTCTGTAGGAGACCTCGAACTTGAACCAGGCGATCGCCTAGGTGTGTCCAAACAGGCGTGATACCATCGCCACCAGTCCGAACCAGATGTGGGGTTGACGTGTTGCTGTTCCTTGGGGATCGCAGCCGTTAGCTGCCGTGAGTCTGCGTAAGACAACAACTCTCAGCCCAAGCGACGAGCGCCCAACAACGAAGGTCCGCCACACTCAGGACGACAGGAGCTGCAAGACAGCGGATCGAGGCCGGTGGACAATCCATCCAGCACCAAGGCCGGATAATCAGATTCCTTTGTAAGTCCAAGCACAAATAAAGATCCAAGAACGAAACTGCGAGTGTTATTACTGGTAACCGGGTGATCACGTTATTCTATAAATTTGGTGGGACGAACGCACAAACTCTACTGAGCTAGCCGCACGTATTCCGTAGCGAGCAGACAAACAAAATCAGTTCGGGCTGCAAGCCGTGCAATCGTCTTTCGACTGCCTACATGACCGGCTGCTGGGGAGTCGTGGTTTCCGCGCAAGACAGTTTCTCTCAGCTGCCGCGGAACACATAGCTTCCAGGTCACTACATCTTCGTTCCCTGCTCTATGAGGAATCTGCCTGTAAATGGT